>NC_135327.1:57427964-57729787 GCF_023851605.1 Tamandua tetradactyla | reverse complement strand
TAAAGATCCATCCGAGAGATGAGAACACAATGAAACCTAAATGAAGTGCGTCCCCTAAGGGACTGAGTTATTGCAAAGCCCAGACCTCGATCTGCTACAGATTAGATCAGTTCAGCCTCCCACACACATCACCCACCCTGAGGAAGAAAGGGGCATGTTGGGTGGGGGCCACTCAATATCTGCTTTCTTTTACATAAAATATCTGGGATAATTTAAAAACTATGAGACATCAAAAGGAAACAATGACCCATTATCAAAACAAAAAAGTTTTTAAAAGAAAATTCATAGATGATCCAATTGTTTAACTAGCAGACAAGGAATTTAATATACCAAAAGAAAAATAGTTTTAAAACTATTTTCTGCAGAAAAGCAGACAACATGTATGGATAGATCATCTTTGCAGAGAAACAAGATCCTTAAATAATCAATTGGAAATGCTGTAACAAAAAACATCATGTGAGAATTGAGTATGTCATTCGACAAGGTTAACAAAAGACTGGACAAAACAGAAGACAGGATTCAGTGAATGTGAAAAGAAGACATTAAAAATTATACAAACTGAAACAGACGGGGGAAAAACACTCAAAACAAAAACAGAAGATAATAACTAAGAACTATGGAAGCACTAATACAAAACAGTTGAGCAGGAGTATGATTAGAGTCCCAAAAAGATAAGTAAAGAATGGTGCAGAGAAATAGTTCAAGAGATGATAGTTGAGAATTATTTTTTTTTAATGATGAAAGACATCAACCCAGAGATCCAAGAAGCTCAGCAAACTCCAAGCAGGGCTTATGAAAGAAAATTACAACCAGGAACATCATAATCAAACTGCTGAAAGTCAAAGAGCGAGAGAAAACCTTAAAAGCAGATAGGTGGAGAGAGCAGAAGACCTATCAAATGCAGTGGAGCACGGAAGGGAGTGTCAGCTCGCCTCCCAATAGGACTATGGAGAACAAAAAATAGTGAGACATTCTTTACAGAGCTAAAAGGAAAAGAAAAAGTGCTGACTCAGAATTTTCTATCCAGTGGAAAAAATATTTCAAAATGAAGTAATATAAAGACTTTTTTTTAGTCAGGCAAAAGCTGAGAGCAGATATGCACTACCAAAAAAATGCTAAAGGACCCTGTCAAAGATTATGGGAAATTTTGTCAGATGTTCCATAATCCAAGTGTCAATTCATGAATAAGTTATAACACTCCTAAACGTGCATGCAAATGACAAGCGAGCAAAAAAAATTAAGTAGAAATTGAAGAAGAGATGGGAGAAACAAACAAATTGGCATCTTAGTTGGAGATTTTAACACCTCTCTCTTAGGAATGACTAGAAAAACTACAGACTAAATCCATATTTTCGGTAATTACTAGAACAACTGAAGAACAAACCCATCAGGACATAAAACGTTTGCTCAATACTATCAATCCACTTATACATTCAAGTAAATATTGAACATTCACCAAGATGGACCAATGATGGCCATAAAACAAGTCTGTAAATTTCAAAGGATTGAAACCCACAGTATATTCATTGACTAAAATGGCATGAACTAAGAAAAAAATGAGATATCTAGAAAATCCTCAAATTTTTGGAAATCAAGTGACTCAAACGAGAAATCACAATGGAAAATATTTCAACTGATTAAAAATTTAAAAACACAGTAGCAAAATTTTAGGATAATGCAAAGGCAGTGTTTAACAGAAATTTACAGCTTCAAATACGTATATTTTATTTTAAAAGGAAGGCCAATCTTTTGCCTTAAGTAGTTAGAAAAAGAACACAAGCATAAATAAAGTAAAGAAAGTAATTTTTTAAAGGGTATTAACCAAAGAAATAGAAAAAAACAAACAATAGAGAAAATCAAAATGCAAAGGTTGGCTTTTTTCAAAATGATAATAAAATTAATAAATCCCTAGCAAGGCTGATTAAGAAAAAATGAAAAGACACAAAACATAAATATCAAGAATGCAAGAGAAGACACCATTAGAAATCCTACAGACGTTAAAATCATAACTAGGAGAATGACTTTTTGTCAATAAATTTGTCAAATTAGGTAAAATGGAAACACCCCTAGAAGAGCACAGCCAGCAAAATGACACAATAAGTGTATCTAAATGAGTGTATCTAAATGCCCAATATCTACTAAAGAAATTCAACTTATAAGCAAAATCATCCTAAAAACTCAGCTCTTAGCCCAAAAGTCTTCAACCATGAATGCTCTCCAACATTTAAAGAAATAATTTTAAGTTTACACAAAATTTTTCAGAATAAAAAGCAACACTTTGGGGCAGGCCATGGTGGCTCAGCAGGCAGAGTTCTTGCCTGCCATGCTAGAGACCCAGGTTCGATTCCCGGTGCCTGCCCATGCAAAAAACAAAAAATGAAACAAGGAACACTGTTCAATCTCTTTTATGAGACCAATATAATCGTGATAAGAAAATCTGACAAGCTATCCTAAAATCTAATTCTTAGCCCAAATGAAAAGAAAATTATAGACCAATACCCTTCACAAATGTAAGTGCAAAACTATTAGCAAATCAAGTCTAATGATATATAAAAAGCATAACACACAATTACCAAGTAGGGTTTTTCCCAGAATTTCTTATAGGTTGAACATTCAAAATTCAATCAATATTATTTACCATATTAACAAAATTAAGGAGAATGTTTTTTTAAAAAACTTTAAAATCCATTCATGATCTTATAAAAATCTCAGCAAAATAAGTTCAATAGAGAAATTCTGAAATCTGATAAAGGGTATCTATGAAAAACCTGATATTAATACCTTACTTAATGGAAAAGGAATGCTTTCTCCATTACATCAAGATATGAACAGAAAAGATGTCTTCTCCCACCAGTTCTAATTAACATTGGAGCAGAGGTATTTGTTCTTGCAATAAGGCAAGGAAGAAAAATAAAAGCCATAATGATTGAGAAATAGCAAGTAAACCCGCATCTACTAGCACACAATGTAATTGTGTACATTATAAAAATCCTGCATGGGGCAGGCCATGGTGGCTCAGTAGGGTAGAGTTCTCGCCTGCCATGCCAGAGACCCAGGTTTGATTCCCGGTGCCTGCCCATGCAAAAAAAAAAAAAAAAATCCTATGGGATCTACAAAGAGAAACTGCTAAATGTAATGGGTGAATTTAGAAAGGTTATAGACAATAAGGTCAATACCTACAATTCAACTCTGTTTCCATATACAAGCATGAAAAATTGGAAAATTTATGAATCTTGTTTAGAAACAAGATTCATAACTGCCTCAAAAATCATCAAATACCTATGAATATTCTAAAAAGGATCTGTAAGACCTCATCACTGAAAATTATAATACATTGCTAACACAAATTAAGAAGAAACTAAGTGAATGTTTATGGACTAAAAGATTAATATTGCCAAGAAATCTACTAATCTCACATGGATCTAGAGATTATTAAACAATCCAGTGAAAATCCTGCCAGAGCATTTGCAGAAATCAAAAAAGCTGATGCTGCAACTTGTATGGAAGTGCAAAGGATCTAGAATAGCCAGCACAATCTTGATAAAGAACAAAGTTAGAGCTCTCACACTTTCTGATTCAAGTTCTACATATAGATAATGATCAATACAGATTGATTCTGGCTTAAGAATAGAAAATGCATCAGTGAAGCAGAATAAAAACGTCCAGAAACAAAGCCATGTATTCATTTTTGAGAAAGGTGCTAAGTCAATTCAATGGAGAAAGGAAAGCATTTTCAACAACTGATTCGGAACAAGTGAATGGAGAAAACCCTTGACCTGCTTTACTCCATACCAAACACCAGCAATAAGAATAATTCGAGATGGACTATAAACCTGAATGCAAAAGCTAGAACCATAAGGCTTTAAGAAGTAAACACAGGGCATCTTCACAAACATGGGATAGGTCAAGATTTTTAGGCAAGAAGAACATGCAGAAAAAGAAAAAAACAATAACACTGGATTCATCAAAATAAAAACCTGCGCCCTTTATAAAAACACTATTAGGAGAATAAATATACAGCCTCAGAAAAAGAGGAAATATTCACAATACATATATCTAACAAAGGACCTGTATGCAGAATGTTTAAATAAATCCAACAAAACAGAAATAAAAGGCAAACACGTCAATTAAAGTAGTAGGGGACGGGTCACAGTGGCTCAGCAGGCAGAGTTCTCGCAGACCCTGATTCGATTTCCCGTGCCTGCCCATAAAAAAAAAAAAAAATAGTGGGGACAAAACTTGACACTCCACAAAGGAAGAGATATAAATGCCTGATAAGTATTTCACATCCACACATACGACTGTAATGAAAAGGACAGACAGTACCAAATGTTGGCAAGGATGGCAAGCAACTGAAATTCTCAGACACTGCCAGTAGGAGTGTAGAATTTTACAGGTACTTTGGAGAACTATTTGGCAATTTTGTATGAAGTTTAAAACACACCTACCCCATAGTCCAGCAATTTTACCCCAAGGTATTTAGCCAAGAAAAATGTAAACATCATCCACAAAAAATGATGTAACAAGGATGCTCATAACAACTTTTTGAATATTTGATATGAATGTAAATATGAATATTAAATAGCCCAAACCCATAAACAATGCAAATGTCTATCAACAGGTCAAAGGATGAACAAATCGAGGTATATTCATACAATAAAATGCTACTCGGCAGTAAAAAAGGATGGACTACTGCTAAAACACAACATGGATGAATCGCATAAAAAGCCAGACACACAAAAGTATCTTCTGAATGATACCATTTATATGAAATCTAATAAAGATAAACTAATCTATAGTGACAGAAATCAGAAAGTACTTGACTTGCCTTTTGAGGCTAAGAGGATCAACTGGAAAGGGGACTATGGAATTTTGGGGGGGCAATAGATGTGCTCTATGTCTTGTTATGGGGGAGGGTTTCAAGAGTGCATATAGTTGGCAAAACTGCTTGAACTAACAGTTAAGACCTATGCATCTCAAATGTTCCAAGAAATGATCATGATGATGAATATGCAACTATGTGATGATATTGTGAATTACTGATTATATATATAGAGCAGAATGATCAAAATAGGAATGTTTACGCTTGTTTGGTGTTTTTTGGTATTTAAAAAAAATAAAATAAAAAAATTATAAATAAAAAATAAAGATCTATGCATCTTATTGTTTGTAAAGTAGTCCTTGAACATTTCTTTTAATGTCTATCCTCGAGCTGACGAATGGAGAAAATTTGAGCAAGACTGCAGAATTGATGGGATGAGACAAATTAGGGGACCACTGCAGTGATCCAAACCATCAACAATGCAAGTCTTCTGAAATCCCGCTTTTGCTCCTCCTGCGTCTTAGGGATGAGTTCAGCCTCATTGACGGAGACAAGGGAAAGGGAAGCCAGTCCTTGCTGGAAATCCAAGCTGCTTAGCTGAAGCCACCGTTCACAACATGAGGTCCACCTTCTCCCACTTTCCTTCCTACAGCTGCTGTGGGTGTGGCCGAACGCAGCCCTCTGTTTTGTTGCATCACCACCGTCCTCTTGGGTTGTTCCGCGCACGGGCACTAAACTGTACCCATCTGTCAATTCTCTTTTCCTAAATGTTTCTTTTTTCCCAATGTCTGCCCTGAATTTGCCAACATATCACTCTCTACTCACTAAACGTAATTCCCACTTCTGTTTTAGAAGGGGTGGAGTGGTAACTTTCCCGTCTAAAAGTGTACAGAGAATGGACAGTGATGTTTTTAGGGAATTTTGAAAGGGGAAAGTGATGCACTTAATGGGGTGACTGACCAACCAGGAGATTCCCTTCCAACGCATAGAACCTATAAATTTTATGGCAAGTTCCCCATAAATATTAACACAGCCTATAAATTAAAAATATGAGCTAATTCATACTTAATTTAATTAGCTGAGTTTAATTTTACTTTTTATGCAGTTTGTGGTACCAGAGGATAGAATTTCATGCAAATCCATTCTGTGCAAGAAATTCTGAAATCTGCTTTGATCATCTCCTAATTTCACCACTATGACAATTAGCCATTGCTCAAAAGCTTTCAAGCAGAACCTGATGCTGATTTTAATTACTTAACCTAAGACCAAGGCAAAGTGAAATACCCACTGAGTACAATTCCCATTTCAGTTCATTTCATGTGAAATCTACTTGCTTGCAGACATGGACTTTGCTCTCTGAATTAAGCATCATACATTGTGGGGCATTTAAATATGAGCTGCTTCTTTTCTTCTATTCTCCCCTCGCGACCGCTCACGATTATCACTATTAATTAGCCCGGCAGTCACTGCATTTTATCATCCTGGCCCTCTGGCCTCTCCTCTGTTCCCTTGGGGTGAGCCATGTCCCCTCCCACTGTGCTTCTAAGGAGCATTCACTTCAACTCAACATCCTTTCAATTCTCGAAACAAAGACATCCGGGGCCACTGGTTCTAACTTTCCAGGAATCATTCACACTTTCTATCTTCCATTTTGGCTCCACTGTCTAACACCACTTAAGTTTTTGTTTTTGTTTTTTTTTTTTAATATTTCAAGTAATTTAGATTAATGTAGATGTGAGAAGCAGTAACCAGACTTTATTTTCCTTTTAGTTCTACCCAGAGCGGGTCCTAATGACCGTAGGTGATAGACTTGACTGGAGTTCAATACTAATCTGGCTTAATGGATTTCTCTACATTCGCTTCACTTTTTAATTCAAACTCTAAAAGAAAAAGAAAGTTAAAATGTCTTGATGCGATCGAGTTTCAGCATCCTTCAAGCCCTGTCAGTAACTGGGTATGGACTTTGTTTTCCCTCCAGCTGGGCACCCACCCCCCCACCCCCAAATCCCATAAACTAGCCTCCAGTCATCCAGCTCATTGGGCAAGTTGTGGCTAACAGGGACTGGACGGTGCAGAGAATTGTCAAAGATACTCCATTTTTGTATAACCTGAAAATATGCCTGAAGAAAGAGAAATGAAATTCTCCTCTTTTTCTTATAGTAAAGAGAACAGGGAACTTGGGTGTTTTTTTTTTTTTAATTGTGGAATACACCATATATACAAAAAAGCAATAAATTTCAAAGTTCATTTTAACAAGGAGTTATAGAACAGATTTCAAAGTTTGGTATGGGTTACAGTTCCACAATTTCAGGTGTTTCCTTCTAGCTTCCCTAAGACACTAGACATGAAAAAGAAATATCAATATAATGATTCAATAGTCCTACTCATTTATTAAACCCTATCTTCTCTGTTATGACTCCTCCTTCTTCTTTGATCCTTTTTTCAATCTTTAGGGATATTTGGATTATGCCCATTCTAACCTTTTTCATGTTAAAAAGGAATATCAATATGGAGTGACAGTATGGGATAGGGGATGGAACTGGTAGATGTTCTTGGAGAGGCTGGCCCCTCTGGGTTTCAGGACTTATCTGGCCTACGAACTACCTGAAGGTTTTAGGTTTTCGAAAAGTAAACTTAGTACATGAAATTTTTCTAGATCTCTGGCAGAGCCCTGGGTGTTCTTTAGGCTTGACAGAAATGTTGCTGGTTGGGGTTTGACAAACCATGGCAATTAGCAATATCTAGCTGAGGCCTGCATAAGATTAGCCTCTAGAATAGTCTCTCGACTCTATTTGTACTGATAGCCACTGATATCTTATTTTGCTACATTTCTTTTCCACCTTTTGGTCAGGAAGGCGTTGTCAATCCCATGGTGCCAGGGCCAGGCTCATCCCCAGAAGTCAAGTTCCACATTGCCAGGGAGACTCATGCCCCTGGACCTCATGTCAGCCTGGGTGATCTTAAAAGAAAGGTCTGTCATCCTAGTTTTGGTATTCACATGTCCTCCTAATTATCATCAGGTCAATTATCCCCATTGTCATTATCCAGATAATCCAAATCCTTAAAAAGCCCACTGTCACATGGGCTTTATAAAACCATTAACCCAAAATGGTCACCTCCTGGAAGAAAAAGCATATCTCCACTATCAACAAAGAAAAATCATGCGTTTGGGCTGTGGGTGTGGGGTTGTGTGTCCTCAGAACACTGAACATTCAGGGAACCCATTTGATCTCCATATGGCTGGGAACTGTGTCCTGGGAAGCCTGATAGTATTTCCTGACATTAGAGAAAGAGAGTAATAGAACACATGGCAGGGGATACAGGAATGTGAGGATGCCCCTGAAACACACACTCACATGTAGACATGAACACACACAGACCACACAAGAACGTATGCACAAATACACACACACAGAGCTTCTGAACTCTTCTCAACTAATAAGCAAACTAGATGGACACACCCAGGCAGCCTCAGCTCCCACATACAGGAGGATGTCTTTATTCAGTGTCATTCTCTGAGGATGCCACCACCATGCTAATAGGAAAACCACTTAATTCATGGCCTGTGGTCAGGAAGTACAAGCTCTTTATCTGTCTGTGGGTCATGCCACTGGTCAGTTGGTCCATGAGTATGCACACATGTTATGTGTTGAGGACATGTGCAGCCCAAAGCCAGGCTGTGACCAGGCCACAGTGCTCAGACCCCGGTCCCCGGTCTCAGCACGGGGTTGACAACTCTGGAGGGGCCCTTTGGAGTCTGAAGCTCCAATCACCCTACTATGAAAGCGCCAACCCCTTGTACCCTTCCTTGGTGGGTTTCTCCTTTTCTCAGCCTAGAGACCCCCCACCCCTCTACTCACTCTCTCTTGCCAGACCCTCTGGGTCTCTACATCTCCACTACTCCCTGTCTTTATTTTTCATACTCTCTTGTTTTCTTCCACACATCTTTCCCCTTTCTCTCGCTGGCTGCATCCTTACCTCTTTTCCTCTCCCTCTACCTTCTCTTTAATTATTTATGAGACAGATCCTCAAAGCTCCCAGCCTCACTCAGAAATGTAAGGGTTAGGTGTCCCTTTCCTTTTCATGCTCTGCTTTCTCCTCCGGAAATGAGATGTAACTCTTAGTGCCCAGCTGCCCCATCCACATTTCAGAGGGTTTCTGGAAGGATCTAGCAAGACCATGCAGAGGAGAAAGTTTGGGATATATCCAACCTTACGCAAATATGGGGAATATTGATATCAAAATAATCTAAACCAGATTGATGCCTTCTAATTATTTTTTTCAGTAAGTACTTCTTGCTCACTTATGATTTGCCAGGCACTGCTCTGTTGTGGGCAGGAAGGAGGCATAGTAGGAGATCAATGATGCATGAAATCAATGACTATTCCCATCTTCTCAGGACTGATTTCCTAGACAGACTATCAGCAGATAAATGAACAAAATACCTAGAGATTGTGATAGATGTGGTGCCAAGATGAAGGATGCAATGGCAGCTGCTTCATTTCAGGTGGTCAGGAAAACTCTTTGCAGAAGTGACATTTTTGATGAGACCTGGAGATGGAGGCAGGGTGGGGGTATTTATCACTTGAAAGGCTGAAGAGAACCTACTCCAGAGAGAGGAACAGTAGGTGAACAGATGGAGAAAATGGTGGAGAAATAGATGGTAGGGATTAGCATCAAGCGTTCTATTTTGAATGTGTTAATTTCGAAGCACACTTGACATCCAAATGGATAGATCAATGAAGCAATTGAATAAAAGAGTTCAAAATGCAACAATAATTCAAATCACTATGCCCCCCTCCCCAGAGCACATTCATCTGAGATATCAAAGGTGACTTGTTGTGGCTTTCTATTGATGCCATACCTAGCTAGACCTTTGCTTTAATCATTTAGCTAGCGTAGAACATGCCATTGTGGTGTGGGGGGAAGATGGGGCATAAGTTGGCAAACCTGTGGCTGGACTGGCTTCAAGTGCACCTTAAGGAACTAGGTGGGAAGATAGGAATCAAGATTTTGGATTTTTCAAGTAAATGCCCCTCATTACAGCCTGTCAGAAGAAGTGTGTTTGGGTTTCATTAAAGAACCCAACTAGTCAAAGTCAACTCCTACTGTCTGAGAAGCCACAGAGCCCTAAATAAATGCTTCACAAGCATCCTACACTGCCAACTATGCATCAAAAAATGCTGCTGCCACCATCTGAGTTAGTTTCATTAAGACCACAACACCTGCAATTGCCTCCTGTTTCCTCCTGAAACACCCAGGTTTCTAACACCCTGTAACCCACTTCCTCTGATGTCCCCTGAACATAGCTGTTGGGATAAATCAATTGAAGATCCCTTCCCACAGAGCAGATGATTCAGGGAAAAAGGATAGGGAGCATCCCTAACCCCTTCTGCAATCTCCCTTCCCACCAGGAATAGCTGTTTCAGGAAAGCCTGTAGCCTCTGTGCTCTCAGAACTTGGCAATACCTTTAAACACTGGTGGCATACCTGTGATGTACCATTATCAGGTGTATAAATAGATCCCAGCCCAATTTTAATTGCTTTATTCTCCACCAAAGGAAGCATGCATAAGCCCTAACAGGATGATAAGGGCCTCCAGAAACTGTTTTACCACCTTGCAGGTAATTTCAGATTGCAGGCCCTGGAGAGGGCCTGGCTGCATACAGCAAAGCCTCTATTATAGCTCCTGCAGGTGGAGTTGTCACTAGGGGAAGGAAGAGTGGGGAAAACCTGTATTACATTCATGATCATATACCTTAATTTCACTATGTTGCAAAAATATACCAAATTTCAAGTGTGTTTTCACTGATGTGCTTTAATACAGCATATGGTCTAAGTTTTTACTTGTACTTTTCTAGGAAGATGGAACCTGGTGCCTAGAAATAGTCATTTCAACAACATGAAAGTATCAGGTTCAATTGACTACAGTTTTCAAATATGTTCCCCAATGAGAAATGTGATACACACACACACACACACACACACACACTCCCTATGATCTTTCCCCCCTTAATATTACCCCCAATAAAGGCTATTTTGAATCAATTTCACCTTTCATTCACCAAGCAGGATGAGGGAGAGGCACAGGCAATGTTTTCAGGGAGAAAACCATGAACATCTTGTTCACTTGGAAAATGCTGACAATCACTGTTTCTGAACACATAAATTATTATTTGAAGGAGGTGAGGTGATACACTTTGAGATATTCAAAAGTGAGGACTTTGCCCTTTAATTATAAGGAAGAGACTTCCAGTTTCAGATTTGACATGTAAAGAGCTTGGAAGTCATCATTTTATTCTTTCGATAAGAAAAGCTGCACATACTGATAATCAGCGATGCTTCTTGGACCCATCAGAGATGTGAGGTTACAGGGCAACCTGCCACCCTGAAATCCGAGTGCCAGGCACATCTAGAAAGACACAGCTGAGACCTGCTTGCCTGGTGCAGGAGCAGAAGCCACTGGAGCATTAGGCAGTAGGAACAGTGAAATGATCACTGTGACACATTGCTGGAGGCTGACTGTGGACTAGAATGGTGAAAGTGAGAAACTCTGGGGGTCAGTCTTAAGAGGGTCCCCACACTTTTGTGGACTTCACCTCCAGGGACCTCCAAGGTTCTCATGGAGAACTGGGAAAGCTCTCCTGGGGCTCTGCACAGGGACGGGAAGACCAGCCACTGTGAACTGCATATGGAACCTTCCCCATAAAAAAGGCCTATCCCAGCTGGGGGAAGTGTATTCCTGCCAGCCCATCCCCCTCCAGCCTGCTTGTCTCACCTGAGGGAGAAAAGCAACCTAGTCAATGGTATCAGAGCTCTAAGGAAATAGACTGAGGAAACCGCAGCCAGGGAAGAGGGAAGGGGACAAGGGAGACATACCACACCACTAGAGAAACACAGCTGGAGGCACAGGCCCACTGAAACACAGAGATTTAAATCAGATTATAGAATGTTTCCCTTCCCCCATGCCTTACCACCACAGCAGCAACAGGGCTCCAGTATAATAAGTGAATGAGAGCTGAGAGAAGAGCAAGACACAGGCTCTCTCCAAGAAGGAATACTTAGGGAAAACTAAAGTCAAGAGGGGAGACAAAATCAACAATGCTAGAGGAATTTGAACCTTCTGGCACCTATCGCTACTGCAAACATTAAATACAGCCCAATTCTAAGCCAGATTTACACAATTCTTCCAACTGAGGCTTAGTTACTTACATTCCTGTTGACTGATATAACATGCCTAGCTTTCAACAACAACGAAACAAAACACAATCTGAAGAGACAAATCAATTTTCAGAACCATGTTCAGATATGATACAGATGTTGGAACCATCAGACGGGGGAATAAAAATAACCATATTAAGGGCCCTAATGGAAAAAAGTACATAGTATACAAGAATAGATGGATTACATAGGTAGGTAGATGGAAATGCTAAAAAAGTATCAAAAGAAAATGCTAGAAACCAAAACACTGTAACAAAAATAAAGAACTCAATTGAAGGGCTCACTGGTAGACTAGACATTGCCAAGGAATAAGTGAGTTTGGTAATAGGTCAATAGAAATTTCCCAGACTGAAATGTAAAGAGACAAAAGAACAGAGATAATATTAGAACATAATAACCAAGAATTTCAAAAGATGTGACATGTAACTGGAATACTAGAGAGAGAACAGAGAAGATGAAATATGTGACCTTCCAAAATTAATGACAAATACCCAACCACAGATTCAGAGTTCTCAGGGCAGAGAAAGAAGGGTATATATTAAGGATAAAAACAAAACCCACACCTTGACATCTCATATTCAAACTACAGAAAACCAAAGACAAAGAGAAAATCTTGAAAGAAGCCAGAATGAAAAAAAAATTCTTGCCTCTAAGAGGGAAAAGGCAAAGAATTGTACTGGTTGGTCCTCTCATTAGAAATCATGCTCTTGTTTAGAAGAGAGGGTATGATGGCTTGAGGCTTTATGGAACCAAGCTGATCATGTCCTTAAAGCTAATACATTCCTGTGAGTGTAGACCTATATGGGTGGGATCTTTTGATTATTACTTCAGTTAAGGTGTGCCCCATCTCAACTGGTCTTAATACTTTCACTGGGTCTTTTTGTTTGTTTGTTTGTTTGTTTTGCATGGGCAGGCACTGGGAATCAAACCCGGATCTCCAGCATGGCAGGCGAGAACTCTGCCTGCTGTGCCACCATGGCCTGCCCCTTTCATTGGGTCTTAATCCTTTCACTAGGGTCCTTTATAAAAGGATGAAAACAGAGAGAAGGACACAAAAGCTGAGAGAGAAACCACAGAAGCTCTAAGAGAAAGCCACAAATGAAGCAGTAAGAAGTTCAAAGCAAAGAAGCCCAGAAGAGAAGGGAGAGACCAGCAGACCTGCATTGTGCCTTGCCATTGACAGACGAATTGAGGGTTGCTGGTAGCTGGTTTTCAGGAAAGAGTATTTGGATGATACTTTGATTTGGACATTTTCATGGCCTCAAAGCTATAAGTTTATAAGTTAATAAATCCCCATTATAAAAGCAACCTCATATCTGGTATATTGCTTTTCACCAACTTAAGCAAACTAAATCAAAGGGGAAGGAAATTTTGAAAGTGTGGAAGGAAGGACTTAAAAAACTCCAACAATCTAGAATTCTATATCCAGCAAAATTATGTGTCAAAGGTGAAGGAGAAATAAAGACTTTCTATCCTACAAGATATGTTAAAAAAAAGTTCTTCAGCCTAAAGGAAAATTATAGAGATCAGAAATACGGATAGATAAAGAAAGGAAGAGCATAGAGAAGGAAAAAAGTAAAATGAAATATTTTACTTTTCTTATCTTTAAGCTAAACAATAACTGCTTAAAATAATAATGGTAATGGTGTGTTGGATGATTATAACATAGATAAGCAAAAGGAATGACAGCAATTTTAGAAGGGCCTGGAGGCAAGAATCAGGAAAACTCTGTTAGAAGTTACCTACAGTACCTGGGAGGCAGCGCAGGGCCATTTGGAGGTAGGCTCTATTAGCTGATTATAAAGGAGAAGAGCTCCCAAGGAGGTAACTCAGCTCACTATCTAGAGTGGATGAACCACAAACACAGGGCAGAGCCATGAAGAGGTCAGCACTAGAGCCAGAGACGTGGATGCAGACCCACCTCCACCACTTCTAACCTCTTACCCTCAAATTCCTCATTCAGAAATCGAGGCGATTGCCAACTCCTTTAGAAGGCTAGCCCACAAGTCAAGTGGTCAGCAGAATACCTGGCACATAGTAAATTTTCCACCTACAGAAGCTGCTGGTACTTCAATTTAGAGCAGTGGTCTCAATTGTGGTTCCCAGACCAGCAACATCATAATCACCTGAGAACTTGTTAGGACCCAGATTCTCAGCTCTCAACTGAACTACTGAATCAGAAACACTTCAGCAGTGGGGCCAGAAAGCTGTGTTTTACATGCTTTCAGGTGATGCTGATCCTTGCTCAAGGTGAGAACCACTACTTCAGAAGGGTGAGAATTTTATAGTGATGTCAAATACTGACAAGGGCTTCCTAGATTAGAAATCCTACCAGCTGACTTCCTTCCCTCCAAACTCTACTATTACCAAGTAATCCAGATGACAATATTTTTGAACATCCCTTTTTTGTCATTCTTGATTGTCCTTTTCCTTTGTTCTCAGACGATTTGAATGCAGACTGTACCTCAATACCTAGCACATAGTTAGGTCCCCCCAAATATCCATCAAATGAATGAATCAGTAAGTACAATGAACAACATTCCAGCATCCCCAAGGATTACCATCCTCTCCACCAATTAGTATGAACCCAGTGAGGAAGGGAGATGGTTCAGAGGCATCCTGTTTTAACCTGTGCTGTACGAAGCCTACTTTGTGTGAGCCTGATGATATGCCCACGAGATAACCACAAGTCTGACCCACCAACACAGGACTAAGGGGATTTGGGTTTTTAATGTGCTAAGACTGCAAGGCCACATGATTCACTTCATGCCTGATTCAGGGATAAAAGAAAACCAGAACTAAGTGCCCAATCATTTAGTTCCAAGCCTACTAATGAGCACTAAAATGTTGGGGCCTCATAATAGAATTATTTTAGCAATTCAAAATTTTAATTTTGGCATTCTTAATTTAGTTATAAAGCTCAATTGAGCCTCTGCTGCAAGCACAGTGCTCCGTCGACAATGTAGGAGATTAGAAGACCACTGCACAAATTGCTACTCCAGCAAGGAGAGGGAAGGGTTACAGGCAGCGTCCTGGCAAAGCTGAGCACGGAATGTGTTGTATCATAACAAATGCCCACCTGCGATAGGAGGGGTGTTTAAGGGATGAGAGATCTGTTCCAATAGGGGGATACCACGGTAGCTTCATACAGGAGTTGGAGAACAAAGCAGCCAGTGCTGGGAGGTCTCTTTGGAAATAGGATGCTTCTATCTCCACCAATAGAGTGAAATGCTCCACCTGCTATTCAAAGAAATGGAAGTTTTCCTTAATAATTAGTGTTAAAATGTACTTAGTGAAAATATCTAGTGCCAGCAATACTATCATGGAATTGATATGCTCTGGTATTTCTCAAAGCATCTGGTAAACCAGCAAATGGTGAGACTGTGCTTTTGGAAAGCATCTGTCAACACATATCGAGAAGAACCATCATAAATGTTCATATTGTTGGATCCAGCAATCAGACATATGGAAATTAGCCCTAATTAAGTAGTTTTCAATAGAAGGAAAATGATATTCCACGCTGTGGTAGAAGCAATATATATGACAGAATGGTCACAGATTGATATATACCATTCGGCACTTAGTGGTCTTTAAATGAACTTTTCTGAGAAAACTTAGTCACCTATAAATTAAAATCTTAATCTATGTTAAGTAAAACACCATGGCTCAAAATTTTACCTAGTATGATTGCAAATATCTAACAAATAATAACCATTGGAGTAAAATACTGGAAGTAGTTACCATAAAATAACAGTTGCTATCATTAAGATGGTAGATTATGCTTTTTAAAATATATTTTCTCTATTTTTCCAATGGTCCTAAACTTGTATTGATATAATACTTAAAGAATGAAAAACAGTAAGGAGAGAAAGCGAGAATGAGTAGGGAAGACCTCCTCCTGATTGGAAAGGGGATAAAAGGAGTCACATTGAATGTTGGTTTTCTCACTCCCAACAGCACTGGCCACATACTAACTTTATTTTCCTTCTGCCTTTCCTTTTGCTGAACAAACGGTCTCCAAGGGAACTGAAATCTTTGGGGCACTGCTTGACCAGAACGCTACAAAGAAGTCGGACAGATTTCTGAAGCTAAAGCTGTACCTTCTTGCCCGGAGTCCGCAAGGCCCCTCCCAAAGGGGAGGAGTCAAATCGATTGACGTCCTTGAGGTTTGGGGCGAGTCTGAGTCAGAATGCGAGAAAGGGGTCCGCGGTAGAAGACGTAGCAGCACCGTCATCAAAACCTGGGGAGAAGTTTGCACAGGAGGCTGATCCCTGACAGAGCGGAGGAAGCACTGGGGCTTCGTGGCAGGTGGATGCTGGCCTGGTCTCCCAGCTGGCTCCACGGAGCCCTCCGCGGGGACCTGCGTTGGGAAGCCCCCCGCCCTCATCCCCGCCCCCGCCCCGGTTCCGGGACAGCCCCGTTTTAGTTTCAAATAGAAATGTGCTTTCATTTTTTTATTTTTCTGTACTTAGGGTTTTTTCATCCTCACATGGCTTTGATTGCACAAAGCTAAAAGAGATCTGAAAACCTCTACGTCATTTTATAACTAAAGATATTATTTCCTACTGACTTGACAATGAATAAATATTTATTTTCCATTTTTAATAAATATTGCAAAGAAAATTATAATTTTTAGAGAAAATATGTTCTCTCTGTTAACTATTATATTATCATTTAAAGTTTGCGATTCCTCAGAACTAATTCAAAGGGCAAGCACCTGCCTTCCCGGTGCCCCTAAGCTGCCCAATGCCACAAACCCCCTGTGCCTCCATCCCTGTTCCATGCCCAGAATGCCCGGCACACAGGTGTTGAACAAATCACATTTTTAAAAGATGAATGCCGCCACCTGCTGGCAGCATACCCAAATTTTGTGCTTAGCATTCAGATTACTTAAGGAAACTCCTAGAAAATGGGCTCAGGAGAACCAGAGACACATCATCTTGGTGATAATAATCTCATTTTCCCTATTAGCTCTTTTAATTAACCTATTCTATACAGATGGAGACATCTGAGTTCACGCGGTCCCACCCCGACTTGCACCTGTCCTCTTGGCATCTAGTTCCCGCTGCTCTGGGAGGTGACAGCCTTTGCCCCAGCAGAGGATTTCCTACCGTCATCTCAGGATTTCCCACCTCCAGCGCTGCCTTCAGCAAATCCCAAGTCTCCCTATTTCTGGGACCCCTGAAAGGTTATGTCTGCGGCCGTCAATTCAACCAACATCTGGTCTGCCCTCCTGCCACTGCAGACACGTGGCAGCAGAGTCATTTAGCCAGCTTGATCCAGGTTGGAAGGAGCACTGTTAAAACACAAGAGACATCTGTTTGCTCATGAAATGGAGCAGTTTTAAATTATTTAAGGTAAAGCAATAAAGAATGTGGCTTTATCCTCTGACATGCTGCCTAATTTGTAGATTCATATGGCATCGCACTGGTTATGAAACCGTGTTACTCTGGCAATATTATGCTGTCTTAATTCGGTTTATGTGATTTTTTAGGTTAAAATTTTAGGGTCGCTATCAAATATTAACACTGTATTAGGTAGAGGACATAACTAATTGGGCCACACACACTGAAGGGCTTAATTGCCAATACAGTGCAGGGCAGTTACGGTAATGAGAACAAAACTGGATGTCTGGCATAAACATATGACTTTGTCCAGGCAACATCTGGTAATGTGGTACTCACTGAACTCCGAGCGCCTCAAGGACGGGGCCACGTCGCATCCACAGACATGACTCACTGACGGTGCATCACTTGATTTGACTTGAAGTTCAGCTTCAAGGACAAAGAAAGGTCATGCCAGTCCTGGAAAAGTCCAGGGCCTAAGAGATCACATTCGTTCGTGGCCTAGCTGTTTAATTCTGCATTGACTAACAGGAAGCACCTGGGAGCTGCTGTCTGGCTGCCATTCAGCCCAACCTTCTGCAGAGATGGAGAGAAGACTGTCTCCATGGAGCACGAGCACGGACCTCCTCCCTCATCTCTGAGCCATCTGCTGAGGTCTTTGAAATCCTACTGCTAAGCATCCAGACCTCTGGCCATGGGGCCTCAGGGATTTTTCTTGATAAAGCTGTGACTATAACCTCCTAGACCCCATTCTTCATCTGTAAAATGGGGCTATGGGCTCCCCTCCAGTGGTGGCTGAAGCTATTGAAAATAATGGGTGTAAAGAATCCATGCAGTAGTACCTGGAACACAGCACACCCTCCACACATGGGCTGGTTTGCAGAATTGGTTTCCATCTCTTTGGTGAGAGTCACTCCTACATGCCACTCTGTGACACGAATAGGGTTCCCGGGAAGATGTCCATTCCATGTGCTAGACTCAGGGGCTTCCATCAATGTGCCCAGGGATCAAATTTTATATCTATATTAAATGTTCCTTCCAAGAAGTTAAAACAAAAGCTGTCCAGGATGGGAGTGAGCCCTTCACCAAGCCAGCTGGCCTCACAGGGTATTGAAGGGAAAGTTTGGGTCCAACCCAGAAGTTTCTCATTTAGAAGGTCTGAGGTAGAGCCCAGGACACTGCATGTTTACAAGCAACTCAGCCATTTCTGATTCACTTGATCTGATGACCAGCACAAGACTCTGAGCTCCTCACAAACCCACAAAAGGGCCCTATGGATTCTCTGTTACTGAACGAGACAGTGTGTTTTGCTTAGCAGCTGCTTGATGTTTGATCTGTGAAATGGAGAGACAGTATCATGAAGAAGAATGCTTGTCTACTGAGTCTGGAAGAATTAGCTTCACTGAGAAGAAGGAGATGAAGGTAAGAGTGAGAAAGAAAAATGGTGGCTGGACATTTTCTGAAGTTGTGAGAACTAAATTCCTGATGCAAAGAGTCCATGAGGACTTGGAGAAGTGGCTTTCTCTGGCATGAAGGCTCCTTGCAGAGAAGGTCAGGTCTATAATGATCTCATAACGAAATTGGAACTTCCCGATGGGCTTGTAAGGAGAAGGCACTCTGCAGTGAGCAGCTGGTATCATTGCCTATTAAATATTAAACAAGATTTCTTCCGGGGCACTCATTTATGGTCATTATCCTGCTCTGTCTGTCCTGAAACCCTGAGGCAAATAACAAGTGTGGTCCAGGAGACAGTTCCTCAAGTTCAATGCAAGGACACCTCAGCTCACCAGTGGCCAAACGCCAGAGCTGGAAGCCACTGTGTCATCTGTAGTCATGAGTCTCCTATCTCAATATTCCAGGAGAGCAGAACCAGGAGAAATGAAGCCCTTGGAGCCCAGGAACACAATGTCCCACCCTCACCTCCAAAATGGAGCTCAGTGCCTTCTTCCCTGGAGTGTGACCTGGCTTTCTCACCCCCGTCCACTCACATTCATCCTGGACCCTCATGTCCATCCACATACACACAGGGCCTCTTTGCCCTTCCTTCCTCACACTTGTGGGGTCCATGTGTGCCTTCCTCACCACCCTGCCTGCCTGGTCCAGGCACCATTGCTTCATGCCTGAACAAGGGAAGGAGCCTCCTTCATGTCCTCATGTGGTTTGAAGACCTTCACCACCCCCTTCAACTCTGCCTCACATGTTCGCACATCTGCTCTTCTCTACACTCAGCAAGGTGGCGCCATTCAGAGGAGTGAAGGACCCCAAGGGACTCTGGGCTCACAGTGTGCCTTTCAATGACAGGGGACTCATTCGTAAGCTTTTTGTGTTATTCTTTTTGTAAAGTTGTGTTTGAAAGCAGATCTCTTAGGCTAGAGTTTTGAATCTACTGGGATAAAACTCGAACTCCCTTGCCCAGCCTCACAGCCTTGCCCCCCACCCCCTTCTGCACGGGTCTTCCTACAGCCCCACTGTCCCCCAACATGCCTTTGCTTTCATCCAGCTGGAGCTCTACTCACAGTGCACCCTTTGTTTGGCCCAAGTGACTTGCATAATGGATGGGGCAGACCCTGTCACCTGATTACAACCCTCCAATGTTGGGCCAGGTGACCAAGCATCACGTCATCGGCCATACGTCACGCTGGCAGCACACACACACCGATGTGGTGGGGGCGCTTCCCACTGGGGCCCTTCGTCCCCAAACTCCCAACAGGCCGAAGCTGAACATCCTACGCCCAAGCATCACGCCTTCCTCAAAACCACCCAAGGCATCAAAAACAAGGACAGCCCGCGAGAGCTGCCACAGCCCAGGGGACGTGACGACTAAAGGGGATGTGGGATCCTGCGACAGAAAGAGAACGTTCATGAATAAGATCCAGATAGTGACTAATAGGAATATATCAGTGTTGGTTTCTATGTTGTTGTTGTTGTTTGCATGGGCAGGCACCAGGAACACAACCCAGGTCTCTGGCATGGCAGGCAAGAACTCTGCCACTGAGTCACCGTTGCCTGCCCCAGTGTTGGTTTCTTAATTGTGACCAATGTGGCATAGTAATAGGATATGGACTAAGGTATATGGAACTCTCTGTACTGTATTTGCAACTTTTCCATAAATCTAAAACTATTCTAGAATAAAAACTTATAGATAATAATAATAATAATTCGAACAGCTTTCCATGATATCTGGAATAAAATCTACCTCTTTGCTGTGGTCGTCAAAGCCCAAGACTGAGACTGGGCTTCATTCCTACTCCTGTCCCTGCCACCCCCTGATCTTGGAATCTCTGGCCACACCAGCCCTCTCTGGCCCTTGGCCCAGAAGCTCTTTTGGCCTCACAAACTCCCAGGTCATTGCATGCTTTCATCATGCAAGCTCAATTTGAATGTTTCCTTTACCCAAAGTCCTTTCCTTCACATTGCCCACCTGGTCAGGTCTCTGTGACCTAATAATTTCTTGATGAGCCTCCCACTCTGTGAGCTTAATTCTCTGCCTCCCCCTCTGGAAGCTGGAATAGTGGCTCCCATGATCACAGCTGCTTCCCAAGCACAAAGCCCCATGGGCTGGCACATAGCAGATGTCAAAAAGCCTCCCCCAGTTAGTGATCCCAGTTCATTTCATGCACTCAGCAGGTACTGTGGCGTTCCCAGGTGGTGCACCAGGTACAAGCTCTCTAGCCGTGAATACAGCCAGAATAGACTGCTCCCCGCCTCAACAAGCTCACATCGAGCCCCTCTCCTTCACCTAACGAAGCGCCTACCAGCCCCTGGCCCCCAATGCCAACAATATCCTTTCCTGGGCACCCTCCCTGAACACACACGTGCACTCAGAATTACGACATCTTTATTCATTGTGTGCAAAGCTAATGTCACTGGTTATATTCATATTTTTCCACGAGGCCGTTTAATTAAAAATTGGAAAATATAGAAGAGCATAAGAAAACAAAAATTTCTCATAACATGACAACTCAGGAGACTTTGTTATTTTCATTTATATAAGTAATCATTATAGAAAATAATTACAAATACCCAAAGCGGTGAAGTATTTATGGATAAATACAAATAAACCCACACAAACAGATTAGCACGGCTAGGGTTTAAATCCTTTCCTTCCTGATGTTGCCCCGTTTGTGTGCTTACATGAACCCACGCGCAGCCTTCTTTAAAAGGATCTAAACTTCTTTTAAAAAGAAACATGGACTCATGGAGCATGCCAGTGTGTTGCCTGATGATGTCACCAAATTTGTCTCAAACAAATTCAGTAACCGTGGCGGAGAGTGTCATTGTAACGGCGACAATCTTCTCGGTGGTTGCACTCTGCCACCGTTCACGTAGCCATTCACTTTCTTTTCTTTTTTTTTTTTTTCGGTATTTTGCTTATTTCCATTTTTCACTATTATAAACAGTGCCTGAGTTAACCTTGCACATACATCTTTGCACAATTGCCCAACTATTTCCTAGGATAAATTCAAGAAGTTGGATTGCTGGACTGTGGGTATTTTGTTGCTATTGTTTCTAGGTCTTTTTTGATTCCTGTTGTCCTCTTACCTCCCAAGAAGGTTATATAAAGTTATATGACCACTAAGGAACACTATTACATTTGGGTGAACTTTCATACAAACCTTTCATCTTTTTTCATTTTAAAATGTATTGAAGTGAGAAGTACAAGCGATACGATAAAGCATGAAGGTAGCAAGATATAAAATTATACAATGGCCTTCGTATATATAAACTTAACTGTTTACTTTCAATCTTTTATAAATAATTTTATGTATTTCGTCAAAATAATTTAAATTTAACAACAAATGAAAGCTTAGGGCAGCCCCCCCAAATCCATCTACAGCAGGCTAGAACACTCCAGCCCAAGGATCGCAGCTCAGGTTCAGGCAGACGGAGGGAGAGATGGAAGTGAGCAGCCCACAACTTTCCATTCACTTCCCAAATGGCATTGCCTCTGCCCACAGGACCCATTTTACAGCAAAAGAAGTGAGTCACTGGGCCACTCCAGCAGGCACTGTTCTTACTATCTGCCTCACCACACCTTGTTTTTTAAACTTTTTTATTTGGAGACAATTATGACTTCATATGTAGTTGTAAGATATGCTACAGAGCGAGCCAATGTACAATTTTACTGAGCGTCCTCCAGTGATAACATCTTGCAAAACCAGCAAAAAGTATCACACCAGGATACTGACATTAATAGAATGCAGCAGGGCGGGCCGCGGTGGCTCAGCGGGCAAAGTGCTTGCCTGCTATGCCGGAGGACCTCGGTTCGATTCCCGGCCCCACCCCATGTAACAAAAACGGAGAAACAGAATACAATAAAAACAAGAAAATGTTTAAAAATGTTTCCCTTTCTTCCTTCCTTCCTTCCTTCTATCCTTCCTTCCTTCTCTCTGTCTTTCCTTTAAAAAAAAAAAAAAAAAAAAAAAAAATAGAATGCAGCAAATTTATTCAGATTTCATCAGTTTTACCTGCATGCATGTGTGTGAATGCATATTTAGTTACATACAAGTTTCTCACGTATAAATTCAGGTGGCCACCGCCAGTCAAGACAGAGAACAATCCTGTCACAGAGATCCATCAGAGCCACTTCCACCTCTCACCCTGACCGTCCAGCAACCACCAATCTGTTCTCCATCCCTATAATTTTATTATCTCGAGAATGATATGTAAATGGAATCATAAGGCATGTAGCCTTTGGGGATTGGCTTTTGTCACTCAAAACTCCCTTGAATTCACCCAGGTGGTCATACGTGTCACTAGCTCATTCCTTTTTATTACTGAGGATATAAGTAATATCATGGAATGGGTGTCCCACATTTTGCTTAACCAGTCACCCATTAAAGGACATATAGGCTGTTTCCAATTTTTGGTTATTAACAAACAAAGCTGCAATGAACATCCATGTACAGATTTTGCGTGAACATAAGTTTTCATTTCCTTGAGATGAAAATCCAAAAGTGTAATTGCTGAGTCATAGGGTAAGTGCACATTCAGTTTTATTAAGAAACTACCAAGCTGTTTTTCAGTTGGCTGGACCATTTCACATTACCATCATTTTAAGTGATCCAGTGTCTCTGCATCCTTGTCAGCATTGAGGGTCATCACTATTTATTTTTACTGTAGTCATTCTGATAAGTGTGATAGCTCACTGGGGTTTTAATTTGCATTTCCCTGATAATGAATGATGTTGGGCATCCTTTCATGTGCTTATTTGTTATATGTATATCCTCTTAGGAGAAATGTGTCATCTTGTCTTTTGGACATTTTCTAACTGGATTTTTTTTTTTTACTGTTATGCTTTGAGAATACTTTATACATTCTAGATACTAATTCTTTATCATATATTAGGTGTTCACATATTTTATCCCAGTCTATAGCTTGTCTTCTGCTCCATATAGGCTTTTGAAGAGTAAACGCTTTTAATTTTTTTTATTTTGATACAGTTCAATTTATCAATATTTCCTTTTATGGATCATGATCTAAGTGTCAAGTCTAAGAATTTTTCACTTAGCCCTAGATCCTGAAATTTTCCTTCTGAAAGTTTTATAGTTTCGGGTTTAACATTAAATCCATGATCCATTTTGAGTTAATTTTTTAATAAGGTCTCAGGTTTATGTTGAGGTTCATCCTTTTGCCCATTAAGGTCTCGCTACTCTGAGACCAGGCGTTGAAAAGGCAGTCCTGCCCCTCTGAACTGCCTTTACACCTCTATCAAAGCGAGGTGGGCGTGTTTGTGTGGGTTGTTTCTCTGCGACTCCATTTGTCCATGTGTCTACCTCTGCCAATTCCACACTGACATGATGACACAGGAAGCCTCAATTTCAAGGAGAGAGGAGTGGACTTTTTTTTTTTAGTTTGCTCGTTATATTTAGTTTATATTAGTGAGATTATATAGTAGTTGTCCTTTTGTATCTGGCTTTTTTCTCTCAACATAATGTCTTCAAAGTTCATTCATGTTGTCACAGGCATCCGGACTTCATTCCTTCTTACAGGTGAATAATATTCCATCATAGAGATATATCACATTTTGTTTTTCCATTCATTAGTTGATGGACATATGGGTTGTTTCCATCTTTTGGCAATTGTGAATAGTGCCACTCTGAACCCTGGTAAGGCATGGCCTTTGGAAGACTCAGCTATTAATGCCAGTGGGAGGCAGCAACTTGCCCACAGGTGTGCACCTGCAAGATGGAACTGAAGACCTGGACCAGTGACCAATATATGATGCTGTTCCTCCTGTAACCAGAATACACCAAAGTACATGAATCTGGAAACCAAGGAGCTAGTACCCAAGGGGCTGCCTTCATTATTACACCTGAGAACCCACTCACAGAATTTTTACTTCTTGCCCTGTGACATTGAGCTCTGTTGATTTTTAGGGTTTGCTTTCCAAAGGAGGAGTGCTGGAAGGGGAAGCTGTAACCTGGCCATCTGAGCCTTCTTATGCCACCAGAGGCAAAGCAGTGTGATGGCTCAGGTTACTGAGCTTATCCCTTAAGGGAAATACAGCTGCTGCCACACCATGGAGGCAGGGAAGATGTTGGAAATCCAGAGGACTCTGGTACACTTCATACTTCCATGCTTAAGGAAAAGTGCTGAGTGCTCGGTTTTTCAAGAATGGAGCTCTGGGTGGAATTACAAGCAACTGAGGCAATGGTGGAGAGCAATGAGAGCACGGCGTGTACCATGGAAAAGGGAAGTTATCAATACCACCAAGGACCTGTGTCCATTTACAGAAATGAGGACTCCAGTACCTATACGCATTTTTTTTGTTTATTATGGATGTTTATTTATATAAAACATTAACCAATTTCTTTCCACCACTTCCCCCATCTCCTGCTATCTTCTGTAGGGCATATTAATTGTAGTTAACCCAAGAATCCAGTCTTTAGACCACAGCATATACAAGGGGGATTCTGACTGAACAAGGAGAATGGCCATCACTTGGTCACTGATGGGACTTTTGGTCTTTTTCTTTGGGTGAGCATTTCTCATCTTGTACGAGAAAGCTTGATGATGTTTCCATTCTTGCAATTTGGAAATTAAATATAGGTTGGGTATTGGGGTATGGCTGCCGAGTGGACATATGGGTGGGTTGTGGCAGCAACTGTCTGTTGGCATTCAGCGCCACCCACCCCTCTCAAAACGGTGTTGTGTTATCAAAGGGACCAGAGGCTGGAGCTACATTTTCCAGAATCCCCTTCCAGCAGAACTCTGGATTGGACTTCAACTAGGAGAGGTGATTGCATGAGATTTGGAAGGCAGAAAATAAGCATAGGTCATCCTCCCTCCTGCGGCAGCAGCAGGGACTTCCTGAATCTTCCTGGTCCTTCACGACCCATGATCAGCCCCCTGCTTCAGGTAGCAAGCAGTAGCGGGTTCCTCAGCAGATTCTAGCAAGAAGCTGCAGGGTTTCATTTTTTTATTTTTGGTGGTTTTTTTTTTTCAATTTCTGGATAGCAGCTGCCTCCTCCTGGCTTCTACTCATCTTAATTCTGTCTATGATGCTGTAAACACCTACTAGCCTCTCAGCCTGAAATCTCTCAACAGAACTCTTGCTAACGGATACCTAATGTACCAGACTGAGTAGAGAAGAAGGGACAATTCCCAGGACCTCCTGCTCTATTCGGGTAAAACCTTATCCGGTCCTCTAGGAGAGGATGCTTGCATCTAGCCTCCTTCAGGATAACATCTGCAGTTTCTGTTTCATCAAAACAGATCCAGACTGAAGATGTTCTAGGTGGGTGCAGTGTGAGGTGCTAGGTGATGCCATCACAGTTTTTCTCACCCGTTAACATCATAACAAAAGCCAACAGGACCAAAATGGTATTAGAAGCTGCGACAGGCAATTTTCAAAAGCAGTCTCACCTCTCTCACGCCTTCTTCTGGCAGCCTTCCACATGGCATATGAACAGAATCTATGGATCTATGAAGCCAACAAACCCAGCCTTACCTGTGCAGGATTTTCTTTTCCTTCTCATCCCCTCCCTACACTTTCATTTTCTTCTTTCTGCTGGAGGTGGCACAAAGAAGCAGAAAATATTTAAGCTGCTGCTACACCCGTTCATGTTTTTAATTTGACAAGAAAACTTGTGCAATTGCATGGAACATTTATCTTATTTCTGCAAAATTTTGCTTTCCTCTATGAATAACAAACAGGCTCTGAAGTCAGCACCATCCCCCACCCTGGAATAGAATCTGCCTCGGCTCTCCAAGGCCCTAACTGCATCTGCAGCCATGGCCTGTGTCTTGTTTCTCCACTCCACCTATAGTCACCCCCAGACACATTCACCAGCATGTGGCTGGCACTGGGTAAGTTTTGAACCAGTAATAGTAGTTCTTCCTGAAGCTAGGTCCCTGTGTCCAGAACATAAATGAATGGAGAGGCACTGCAAATGCATGGAGAATTGGGGAAACTCAACTCAAAAAAACCATATAAAACATCTTTAGCCAAATCAGCCATCCTACACAACAGAGAAGTGCAGACAGGGGTATACAAAAATCTGCTGATGGCTTCCCTGTTCTGCCTTCTACCCACTCCACACGTGGGATTGAAATGACTTTAATTTCCACCCCTTGCACTAGTCTAAATCCACCCACTTCTCAAGTTCTTCCACAAGCATCAACTTATCTAAGATAAAACTTCCCAAATATTGCCATGCACACTGATGGGTCCCTTTCACCCAGCATTTTTTGGCTCACTTCTTCTTTGCTATATATAAGTTTACTCTCCCCAGCAAATAATCACAAAAATAATAGCAGTTTTGGTTCAGGACATTCTTGGGACTGGTACGATGCAGGCATGTCCTATAAATTATCACAACTCTGGCTGTGATAGAGTTGCACTCCCCATGACAGGTGGGGAAACTGAGACACAGTTGATGAGGCACAGAGCTGTTATGGGGCTGAAAGAGGATCTGAGCCTGTCACTTCAGAGCTCAGCCCCTCTACATTGTTCTAGAAAATGCACAGCACAGGACACAATGTGTACATATACAAATGTGCCTAGTCGATGCACTGAATTTTAGATTATTTAAAAGAAATCAGATGGATTATTCAAGTCAGCAAGCAAGGTAAAGAATTCAAGTTATTCTGGATTCCACCTGCATTCTGATGAAATGTGCAATTAAAGAGAGGCATCCAATTTGATTTATACTGGGTCAAACGACGCCCAGAAACAGTTTCTGCATTCCCTGCACTCTGGCTTTGGAAATTCCAATTCAGACCTTCCTGCACCATAAATATTAAATGTGAGTTTCCGCTGAAAGACTTCTCAAATTCTCAGCATTATTCTTCCAAATAACAACCAGTGAGCAAGAACATTAAGCAGAGGAAATTTTATTTAGGCCCATTGAGACTGTGACCCATGTCATACAGCCATTCAGGCTATTAAAGAGAGATGTTTTACTGCCCATTTGTCCTCACTGATGGTTATCTAAGAAAGAATAAGAAAATAAAACCATTGTGATGGTAAAACAACCATGAATTATTACTGTGGGTTATTATAATATGAATTAATACAGTATGAATTAGTGTAGTATACCATAGTATAGTATAGTATGAATTATTGCTTCAACAAAATTAACCTTATATTCTTTGTGGTTAAATAACAATGAGAAATAAACGATTTGGCATTTGGGAGACCGGGAGAAGCAATGCACTAAGCACATGTTATAACTCGATTTTTTCCATAGTGAAACCTTACCATAACCCTACAGGCAAGTATCCGAACCTGACCAGCTCACTGTCATGCTGGGAATCTGCACATGGGAAACTGAATCCCACGGCCTGTGTCCCCATGTCATGGTGAGGAAATGCCTCGGGAGGAAGCTGCCCCTAGAAGGCCAGCTCGGCGTGAGATGTCATCCCCGCAGGATGGGAGAATGCTGACCACAAAGGCCGCGGCCGAGAGCATGAGGGCATGGGGCTCATTGCCTCTGAGGTGGGCACCCAGCAGGCCTCAGTGTCTACCAGGGAGGTGAGTGGATGCCCAAGGGAGACACAGAGGAGACCAGTTCTGAAATGACTAACCACAGGACCAAGGGACAGCTTTGTCACTCAGGGCCACAGTCCCCACATCTGTAAAACAAGAGTGACAGCATGCACCCAGGGGTTCGCTGAGCTGGACAGAGATGTCAAGTCCAGAGACCCTGGCCTGGCCCAGATTCAGGGCCTGAGAACAGGAAAGCCAGTCTAAGGCCCCTGTTTTAGCCAGAAAACAACACAACATGTGCTTTGCATTCCCATTACCTTGTGGTTTCCATCACTTCTTACCACACATCACCGGCAAGAGTAACACGTTAACCTTTAGCGGCCCAGCAACTCAGACTCCCCTGAACCCTGGTTATTCTCACAGACTCCCCTAAGTGTGCAGGACGCTGCCCACACAAAGGCAGAGAAGCAGTCCAAGAGGTGACCTCCTGTGGGGCCGACCACCTGGGATCACCTTGGAGCTACGAGGTCACTTTGGGCAGGTTGTGAGATGGTGTCCATAAGGCACCTTGAGAAGGCCTGGCAACACACAGATGCTCAGAAATGCAGTGCATGGTACTAAGATGCAAGGACAATGGAAAAATGGTGACGGTCCTTCCTGGCCGCTATGAGAAAGGCAAGCCTTCAACTGGCCAGAGCAGGAGGCAGTGTATGGCACCTGGCCTAAGAGGGGAGAGTGATTCTGGGCGTTCTGATCAAGAAGTGATGGCATGCAGCCAGAGGACCGTGAGAAAACCCACTGACAGTGGCTAGACACTGGGGTAGGGGCTGGGAGGCAGAAAGAGGGACCAATAGAGGAGAAGGGATATTGGGTCTACTGGCCAGCCTCCTGCTGCATGGAACACCCCACGAAAACGTAAAGCCTGCATCCTCTACCATTTACTCTTCCACAATCCTTGAGCTGATTGGGGGCTTCTCTGCTGGCTTTACCTGGTTTGCGTGTGTGGCTGCACTGGCAGAAGGGGTTGGGGCCCCTCCACATGGTCTTTCATCCCAGCCGCCTTCAAGGCAAGCTGGTTTTAGGGCTCCAAGAGGGTGAGAGGGGACGCCGCCACGTCCCTGGAGCCCTTCATTTGGCATCCCAAGGCCTCTCTTCCACCAAATTGGTTGTTCAGTGCAAGTCAAGAGGCCAACTCCAATTCAGGGAGTGGGTAAATAGGGAGGGGTTGCACCTCACAGTGCACAGGGGTCTGCATACCAGGTGGGAGGGTCTGTGGCCACATTTAGCAGTCTACCATGTAAGAAAATATGCTCGAGCACCTACTATGAGGCAGAGTTGGTACAACCTTTGAAAGTCGCTGAGCCAGTCTAGCTGGCCTTTCTGAAGATGGGTTTCATGGCATGGGAAGTAGCTTTAGTTTGCTAAGTCTGCTGGAATGCAATGCACCAGAAATGGATCAGCTTTTATAAAGGGGATTTATTTAGTTACAAATTTTTAGTTTCTCAGAAGACAGACAGCTAGCTTTCACCTGGATTTCTCTGTCACTTGGGAAGGGACACAGTGACATCTGCTGGACTTCTCCTCCAACTTCTGGGTTCAAATGGTTTTCCCCAGGGTGATTCCTTTCTCCAAATGTGTGGGTCTGTGTTGGTTCTGAGTTGGGCTGTGCTGAACTCTCTTCTGACTTCTTTTAAGCCTCACTCATCACAGTAGGCAATCCCCTTAGCTGACCACACATGTAATCGACCATAGATGAATTTCACATACTGATGATTCAAGTCCACACCCACAGAACAACTGGGCACCATCACCTGACCAAGTTGACACCTGAATCTAACTACTATGGAAGTATAGAAAGAGGGAAACTTGGTCCAAGGCAACCACAGGAGTCCATGCCAAAAAATAATGAGGGAACCCAGCAATCCTCTTGGCATGCAAGGGAACTGCATAATCACCAAAAGAAAATTATAAGAATAGTCATAAACATAGAGATACTACTCAAAACAGCCCAAATTCAGAAACAATCTAACTACCATAAGTAGAATGGAAAAATACGTTTAGTTATGTGCACAATGGAGTATTACACAGCAATGCAAAGGAAAGACCTGCAACCATCAGCAGCAACACAGATAAATATCACAAAGAGAAGGCTGAGCTAAAGGAGCCACACAGGAAAGCACAGCTACAGTGATTCCATTTATAGAATGTTCAAAATCAGACAAAATTCATCTGTGGTCCTCAAGGCCAGGATGGTGTCACCTTTGGGGAGAGGTGTCACCTTTGGGGAAGAAGGGATGTGAAGAGGCTGGGAATGAGAGGTTTATTTCCTGGGAATGACAGTGTGATTACCTAGGGATGTTTCCTCTGTGAAAACTCATCAAACTGGGTACTTGTGATTTATTTTCCATATGTATGCTATACTTCAGTTAAAAGCCAAAGAAACCCATTAAAGCATAAAAAAGCAAGGACGGTCTGCCTGGGCCAGGTGCATGGAGGAGGAAGTATCTTACGGGTCAGACCCTCACATGGCTTATGGCTGAGAGAGAGGAGGGGTCCCAGGGGGGTCAGGCTTCCGGCAGTCATGGGGAGGGGTCTTTTCATTCATGGAAGTAGGAAAAACTCAAAAGAAAATATCAAAGACACCATTTCTTCAGAAGGGCTGGAGTTAGGAGTGAGAGAAGTGAGGAGTTATGCCAGGAGCAGGTCAAGTTTATAATTCCAGTAAGATTTCTAGTGTAAATACAGTGGTGATCAGAGAGGACATTTTCAGCCCTCTATGCACATGCATGCACACAGACAAATTCACACTCACGAGCTCACACAGGCACACATGCATGCACTTGAACTGCAGACACATGCACAGACACACTACATATGCACACATATACTCATACACAACTTACACAAATATATTGCACACACCTCCACATGCCCATATCAGGAATGCACACCCATAAACAGGGAGAGCTCAGCCACTTGTCTTCTTAGACCCCACTGTGACAAGTATAACTCAGCCTTGTGCATTCAAAAGTAAACCCCTGACACTAAGTAGAAAACCTCCATTCTAAATATTTAATATAGAAGAAAGCCAAGTACCCAACGTGGGTGCCGAGCCCACTCACTTGGCTTTGGAGGGAGGCGCTGCCTCCTTCTCATGCTGTCTCCTGGGACTTCCTGGGATCTCTCTCCTAGCGGAATGCCATCGGGGCACTGAGGGAACCTCAGCTGGCTGCCTCTCACACTCGCGGCTGTCGGCCCCTTAGCAGCTGCTCCCCCGAGCCCATGTGCTTTATGAAATCCAGGCCTCAGCTGATTTTGTGGGGCTCCCCCAGCTCAGGGACCAAAAGAGGCCATCAACAAAGCTGTTTATACGGTTGATGATGGAGATCAGAAACTTTGTGAAACTGCAACCCCTGCAATTTCCCCCATTCAGTGGGGGCCCACTGAGACCACTCTTAGTGAAGAAATACTGAACAGCCCGAGAATGGAGGCTCTGAGCCCCAGAAAACAGCCATTATGGTAGAAAACGGGGGAGCCCCAAACCATTTCTTACCAGGGTCTGCTTTGGGCTGGTTGGTGGCTACTCTGCATGTTCCAAAGAGCCCGTCCGAGCCAGATGCACATGCAAACACCCTCCTGAGCAGAAAACCCAGCTCTAGCTCTAGGGCGAGCTCCTTTTTGCAAAGGCAATCTGAGCAGAAACTCTGCAAGCATCCAGAATGCAACTATGAATTATCCATGTGCTTCCAAGGCCCGCTTGACAGGCAACGTGGGAACCGCTGCAGACAGGCTGCAGGCAGTGGAACTTGGGGTGCTAATTACTTCTCACTGTCACTTAGCAATACTGTTGCATCTGCTGGGGGTGGGGGGAGGAGGACCTTTTCCTGTCTTCCTTGTTGAAGAGAAGATGTAGTCAACAAACAAACCAGGATTCCACGGAGCATAGGAAGTAGCAAGTGGAGAAAGTGAATCTATTTAATCTCAGAGAGGGGATGGTTTTAGCCAAGAGTCCTCTAAGAAAATGCCTACAAGGACATTTGGCTAAAGATGAAAAGGGGGGGAGGGTGTGGAACATCTGGGGTGGGGCCTATGGAGCAGGACCAGTTGCAGCTTAATGCCCTTTGGCCAATCCTTTGGCCCATCCAGCAGCTGCTTGCTCTGCCTGTAGAAAGGTGCCAACAACAAACCACCTGCCATGTTGAGACAACCAGCAGCAAAGTACCTAGAGTAACCACACTGTGGCAGGTGCCATGTACCTGGGGTTTCCTGGGAGAATGCAGACCCCTTGAAGGCACGGACAGCGTCTTCTGCTCTGCTGTCCTTTGGGTATGTCACCTGGAGCAGCGGACATTACCGATACTGCACTCAGGTGCACTTTTACCTTTCCTGCACATACCCCCAGGCCGGCTGGAATCTGAGAGCTTTTGCTTCTAATGGCTTGTGCCTAAGACTCTCTGGGGGAGTGTCCTGAGGCTTGGGGACCCCTTGCCTGCACTTTCAGAGAGCTCCGGATGCCTGGGAGTTCCATCCACCCAGGGCAGCCCTTAAGCCGATGGCAATGGCGGGCTGGTGTGGACACAAGGGAGCCCGACCCGTTTGCCCTGAGGGGGAGGAAACTTCCCTGCTCCCCTCCCATAGGGTCCTGCTGAAGCCACCCCCTGCGCAACCAGGCTGCCAGCCCACCCGGGCCAGATCCTTCCTCCCCACTCCTGCTATCCCACACCCTCACCAGAGCTGCTGACCTCACCTCTGCACAAAGCCTGGTCTCAGGACTGGTCTGCATTAGGCATTCAGGAAGCATTTGCCAAATGCTTGCGTCTCCTTCATCCCCTGTGGCTTCCAACAGACAGTGGGGGTGGGGGGGGGGGGTCATTTGCCTTGATAAACCCAAATAACCCCAAAGATACCACCACCGGCTTGTTTCCCATATCTTCCACAGCACACTTGCAAAGCCAAAGTTTCTCCAATTAAAAAGGCTGAGATTAGCAGAGAGTCCTCGGTGGGGATGACTTGGCCTTCACTGCTATCATGAACCTTCCTGAACCTTCTTTCTGAACCTTCCTTCCTGCTCTGTAATCCACCAAGGGGAAAGGATGGTAGGCCATTTCTACGCTTTTCTCTTCACATGTTTAACAGTGCTTTACATCTACCTATGAACTAGGGAAGAGAAAGAGATTTTTGTTTCAATGTTTTTTTCCAAATCGCATCCCAAAATTTTAACAGGAGGGTCCTAGCAGCAGTGTTTTAGAAATGACATTGAAGTTGTAAGAATATGTTTTAGGATCTTTATGAAGCCAAACAGACAGGTTCAAGTTTGTCTACTGTTGTGTGTTTTGATTTTTTTTTTCCTGTGGGGACGGTATAGAATACACTCCTCTGATAACAGCTCGCAGAGAAGGAAGCTACTTCCTCTCGCCTCTGCGGTGACAGCCGAGGAATGAGACGGAGGAGGCTGCCTCCCTGCCTGGCCTGGCAGCTGCTCACACCCAGATAAGAACAGCCCTTGAGAGAAGCCTTCCATCCTCCCGAGCCATCAGATTATCCACAGCTAGGACTGTGCAGAGCCAGGGAAATCGAGTCTATGGGGTGTGAGCCAAATATTAACTTGGAACATTGGTAATTTTTTTTTTTACAGGGCCCTCTGGCCAGGAGCCTTAATCTTCACACTTAACTAGCTTGGGAATAGCCCCAGCCTCCTCCAACAGAGGCTTAAAATCTAAAGAAACGAGAATACAGCAAACTCGTGCCTCTGAAAAAGCACCTGGCAAAGCTCAGTGCTTGGGAAAAAAAAAAGAAGAAAGATAAAAAAGCTCCTCTCTCCCCGAACCTTCGATGTTCCACTCGGGGAGTATTGAAGACAGAGCTGTTTTCACGAGAGCAATGGAACAAAACGGAAAACAAATGTAACATAACTACTGACATTTTCCCAGGAGATGCCTAGTTTAAGTGTATTTCCATTTTAATGTCATTTTAAAGATCTTTATCAAAATTAGCTGCACATACTTTACTTTTAAATACATGTGCATTATTTAAAGTTTCTTTCAGGATGCAACTTCTTTCCAGGTCCTGCTGCCCGTGGCTTTTTTTCATTTGCCATTTGCTCATATCTCATCTTTCTCTATTTACATTTCCACTCTGCTCACACGACACAGGGCATCATCTAGAAAATTTCACACAGGCACACTTTTCCACAGGCCCCCAGACAAGTTGTTTACTTTGATTCATTCCATGTTTCCTTTGAAAGCATAATGTTGCTTCACAATTCACCTCTCGCCCATCAAAGCCGATGTTTGCCTGAAGGCTTCTGAATGGATTTTGCAGGGATCAAAAGTAATTACGTTGCAAAGTTCATTTCCGACTTCAGTGTCTTCTTTGTCACTGAATAAATATTTCATGGGCGTGAAACTCAGAGGCTGATCATTTCTCTTCATTTTGCAAGCCTGTTTTAATTAGCCAATATGCCGGATATTACTCTTTTTTTTTTCCTAGATTGTTCATATCACCTTAACAGAATAAGTTACTTTTGACGCAAACCACAGCATTTTCCTATAGAATACTAAAGATGTCTTTGTCCAGGGGGACAAATAGAGGAGGCTGGCACTCGCATGTGATAACCCACGCCTATAATTTTCAGAGCATTCATTCAAAATACACGTACCAGCCTAGTGGGAAATGCTGGAATTGAATGCTTGTTCACATGGTTTCTGGAGACCTTGGTTATTAGGTAACTTGGAAACTTTTGAGATCTAAGACCAACTTTTTGGAGTGCATCATTAGATAGACTCTCAAGCTCCCTAAGAGTGTAGCATATGCCACTTGTCTGCCTGCCTGATGACAGGAATATTTGCCGTGGCAGCCGATGCTTCTGCAAAATTCTGACTTCAGATAAACAAGCTGGGGCAGCTGCCTTGAAACTGACAATAACTTCTTATGCAGCTGGAAGAGGATGGCGGTTTAAATGAGAAAACCTAAGTGAGGAGGATGGCATTGGACAGTCAGAGTGGTCACAAAACACAAGCAGAAGCAGCTTGCAACAGACATTTAGTATTTTGGCTCCAGGCAAAGCTTCCCCTTTCCCAGCAGCACCTGAATTTCCTTTGGGGAAATCAGCTCTCCCCCTTGTGCACCGGTTTGGTGCCTTTCAGTCAAGGGCTCTGCCCTCCCTGTGGAACAGGCAAGTGACAGAAACAAAGCTGGAGGGACTCAAGGTCAAGAGAAAAATAAAAATCAAACCAGATCAGCTCAATTCCAAGGGTAATGCCCAACAAAAATCTCATGTCAGTCCTGCCATTCAAAAGAGGATGTTCTGGGTTTCTTTCCTGTTCTTGAGTCTCCTTCTCCTGGTTCCTGTCCACTCTATGTCTCTCTCACCCAAAGCCTTCTGGTAAATTCCTTTATTGCTTAATATAGCCAGGGCTGGTCTCTGCCGCTTGCCACCAAAAACCTCTAAATGATTCAGGGTTTAGAAGAAAGCAAGGTGGAGAGCTGAGACCATGCCCCACTAATTCCATCTGTCCATCAATTAGACAATTGTCTGGATTTTTCCTCTGAGGCAGCAGCCAAAGAGAGCTGTGGTTATAATTGTCTATGAGCCTTATAGTGTGCCCTGTAGGCACCAAGTACTTGATACCTAACATTCAGGTACCAACCTCAGAGTCAGAGGGGCCAAAATCCCTTAGCCTCCCCCCCCACCAAGGATCTCCCCATTTAAGAGTCATGAAATTAAATTTTCCTTTTTAAATAGTTCCCTTCGATATTCTAATTAACAGCCTCTCTCCCTTTGAATGGGTAGCAGGGTCATTTTATTTTTCTCTAAAATATACATATATTATTTGGAAATGCACATTATAAATCAGAGGAATGGAGAGAATGGGGGGAGGGACAGAGCCCGGCTGCTTCTGGCATCCCTGCCAAGGGGGTCCCCCAATGCTCTCCCCACCCAAACTCAGCAGTTTGATACAGAGTGCAGGAACCAGCACTCAGGGCAATTTAGCTTTTTCATTAATTCAAATAGGACCACACTTTCTGACCTCAATCTATTCCTAATCTCAGAGCCATCCTGAAGCTGAGCTATCCAGCAAACTTCATGCGGCCACTCACAGTACTTCTCTCCTGCATCAGCTCAAATATTTCATTTCAAGCTCCTACCTGACCCTTGTTTCTTAACTTAGAGCTGCTCGTCATCCTCATGTTTAGGAAATTCAATCTATAAATGCACCATCCTCTGGTGTCTCAGATTCCATCTGAAGAATGCTGCAGGGAGAGGGCTTAGTGTCCCTCCTTAGGTGCTCAGCAGCTCAGGATTCACTCAGGGATTAATTCCCCAAGTCACCAAGAGGAGAGCTGCACAGCCAGGGGTCCCTTTCCACAGGGCTGTGGATCCACGGCAAGTTGAGAAATGGGTAAACCACATCTTTTACAACCCAGACCCCCGGGCCAGGTACAGCATGAAAATGGCCTTGCTCTCAGAGGGGATATTTGCTTTATGAACTGGTTTCATTTCTGTGTAAGTTTGTAAGATGGAAGAGTCATGGACTATTCCACTCTTCATCCGTGTAGCACCTGGGCTAAGCTCGAGCTCCCTCTCATTCTTGTAGTGTGAGGCCATACACCCTGGGGGCTTCTGGAAGGTTACTTCCAAATGCACTGGGCATTTTTTCCCCCCAAAGGATGTGCCTTCTGTGTGAAAATGAAGTCGCCGCTTACAAGTTGCATCTCTCAATTAAAAACCGAAGTGAATCATTAGTGTTCTTTTCTCCCTTCCCCAAAATCTGTGGCTTGTAGCTTGAAAGCCACCATGGCAGCTACTCTTTCCCACTCACTGATTCCCCGCAGCAGGCACATGCTGGAGGCCTGCAGTCATTCCCCTCTGGACTTACCTGGTATTTTCATTTAGTGCAAACTCAAGGCTATCAAGGATTGAGCAAAATCATGATTCAAAAAGAAAAGACAAGGACACTGAGGGAACCACTTTGGGACAGCTAGGCTTTGGGTTGGAGGGTTTCTGGATATTTGGAGCAGGATCATTGCTTGTTGGAGTGGGGCTGGGGGACTGCCCCGAGCACCGTAGGGTTTTGAGCAGCATCCTCAGCACAAGATATGACAACCAAAAATATCCCCAGATCTTGCCAGATGTCCTCAGGGGGGAGGATGGTGCAGAATCACCCACATTGAGAACCCCTGAGCTAAATATTTTGAGCCTATGTGACTCGAATCAAAGTAACCTTTCCTTCTCCAAGTTCAGAGGCTGCTTTAATCAGGGTTTTCTATGGAAATGGAACCATCAGGAGATATCTGTAAATATTATGAGATTTTATAAAAGTGTCTCACGCAACTGTGGGAATGCACAAGTGCAAATTCCATAGGGCAAGCTGCAAGCTGGCAACTCTGATCAGGGTTTTCAATGAATTACCCAGAAGCTGGCTGGCTGAAGTAGAGATGAAAATTCTGTCTTCTGACTGCCGAAGTCATCACTGCTCCTTTTAAAGTCTGATTGGATGGAACGTCTCTCATTGCAAAAGAAACTTTCCTTCGTTGATTGTAGATGTAACCAGTCATAAATGCATACTGATGATTTAAGTCAATGAAATGTCCCCACAGTAACTGTAAGTTCAGTCTTGCCTGACCAGACAACTGGGCACCATCACCTGGCCAATTTCACACATGAACCCAACCATCAAAGGGGCCTAATTTGCTGAAGATGTAAAATAGGCCACAAGCAAGCCTGATTCCTCTGAGATTTCTTCAGCTTTCAGATCTGTTGTGGACGTCCCAAAACCCACAAACAGGGACATCTCAACCCATTTCCCAGATTACCCCAGTCAGAAAGTGCTGGGCGTTTCTGAGTTCCAGAAAGAAAACGACTGTGGAAATAACACCAGGTCCCCCCACTTTACCATTTGTAAACGCGCCGTCAGCTGTCCAGCCAGAAATAAAAGGTTTATGTTGGGCTGTCACATGAATTCTCATGGCAATAACATTTGGAACTTTTACAGGGACATAAACCGTAAGCTAAAATGTCACAAGATTTTATTAGACAATCTAAACTTAATTGCAAATAAGTTGATGCACTCATAAAAGATGTTGTAAGATTGTCACCTAAGCAGGCACGTGGGGCCAGACCAGGCAGCCACCAAGGGCCCATCTGTCCTCCAGGCCAAAAGGCATCACTGGGTCTCTAACACACACAAAGGGGAGAATTATGTTGGCAAGAAGTGACAGGACCACTGAATAACAACACAGGAATCCAGGGGTTAAAAGAGGTCGGTGCAAACCACGTCCCATGACCATTTTCTCTGGAATAAAATTTTCAAAAAGAGCTGTAAGTCTTTTTTATGGCCAGTGAGAACGTCATTGAGAAATTAATGATGGATCTGAATGATAAATCTGCTTTCATATAGAAGGGTTGCTTTTATGAAAATATGCTTTTATGCCTCTAAGGCTGTAAATGAGCACAAGACACGGATTGTCATTGGACTCATTATTCCAAGTCAGGCCACCTATCCCAGTGTCCAATTTTAAATAAAAATACAGACCAAGAAAAATGTATTTTCAGGCAAGGGTTGGTAGTTTCCACTTTTTTTAAGAGAAATTAGGCTTACTATTATCCAGTTTCCACAATCCGGCTCAGAATCCCGTGTCATTGCTGTAAGGCATCAGAATTCACCAACCATAACAAATGTGCATAAGAAATTCTATGACTATCACATGCTCATCAATCATGGTATCCGGTCATTTTTCTTAATTATCAATTGATCATTTACTGATTAATTTTAGAAGGTAATAAACACACTAGCCATACACATCATGGGGAACCTCTCTTGGGCTGCAATGCAGGGACAGGTCACTGCCAGGTCATGACGTGGGATCCAGTGTGTCACAGCCTTTGGACACTCATGTACCCCTCCCCTACTCCTGCACTCCTCCCCCGCTTCTGCACCTCCTCCCCTACTCCTGCCACTTCTTCATCTTCAATCAACTCACTTTTCTACTTAAATTGCTGAATTTTTACAAAGAAACTTGACATCAACACCTTAAATAAAAACAGACCTCCCTTGCCTTAAATTTAAGATAATCTTAAAAACCAGCTGAAGGGAAGCCCAGTAGTATTACGTATTGTGGGAGAGGCTGCTGCCTGCAAAGGTTTTTCATTTTTGCTAGAAAGGAAGATGGGCCGGGGGGTGGGGGGGGGGGGTGGAATGCGGGGGTGGGGGCGGGGGCGGGAATGCTTCCAACAGACCAGCAGCGTCAGCGGGCGCTCGCCCTTCTGTCTCCAGGGCTGACCGAGGACCGGAGGGACAGGTGACCCGGCCACATCACACTTTGCACAAACACGCCCACACATGAACATACCCTTCCAGAGCGACCATAACCCCCGCCCTGGCCCAGCGCGTTTCTAGTTGAATCACCTTGAGCCGCAGGATCCCCCTGGGTTAAATGGGAATTATATTACCTTGAAGGCTCCAAACCTCTGGACAGGCATCACCCCCAGTGACTCCACTTGTCCCTTCCCTGTGATTCTTTCTGCTCTTTGCTGTGGTGTGGCCTGGACAACCTCCTTGTACAAGAGCATGCCATGCTTCTCTCCTGGCCCTTCTTGGCAGCTGAGCAACATTTGATTCTGCAGCCCGTCTCCTTGGTGCTCACTTTCCCCATGCACTTGCCAACCCCAGGTTCCCTCCTACCTCTGGTTGCCGCATCACCTCTCTCGGGGACTCCTCCTCCTATGCAGGGCAGTTGTGTACTGGAGGGGTTCCCCCGGGAGCTGCCAGTGGCCGCAACTTCCCTGGCTGTGCTCACCTCCAGGCCTACCATGCCCGCCCCTCTCCAGGTGCAGGCACTCCCAAGGCCCAGCCCACAGCCAAGGCTGACTTGGCCGAGCATCCCTCAGCCAATCATTTGCACAGTTCGTTCCAACTGGCTGACTCCCACAGGTGCCCTTTAGGACTCCATTTTCTCAGGAGCCTCCCCCAACCCCATTGCTCCAATACCCAGCTCTTCCCCATCCAAGCACTCTCCTGCAGCCCTGCCGTCTCCTGCCTAATTCCTTTCTGCTCCCCACTACACCATGTCAGGGCAGTGTCATAATTTCTCACCTGCTAAAACAAGTCCCACATGATAGCCTGGCTTAAACAACAGGAATTTTCAGCTCATGGTTTAAGGAGCTAGAAGTCTTGCTTCCTTCTTGGCTTGTTATCTGATGACTGCCAACAATCCTTGGTCCTTGGCTTTTCCATCACAAGGCAATGCACATGGTGGCACCTTCTCCTTTCTCTTCCAAGTTCCACTGACTTTTAGCTTCTGGCCACTCCCTGTGGCTTCTTTTTTCTGTGTCCAATTTCCTTTGTTCGTAAGGGCTTCAGCTATATTGGATTAGGCCCCTCCTCATTAGGTGTGGGCACACCTTAGCTGATATAATAATCAAAGGTCCTATTTAAAAAGGGGTTCACACCGACAGCACCAGCGGTGGGGACCTGAACATGCCTTCTGTAGGGGACAGGACTCAACCCCCAGCAAGTAGGTGGAGTTTCTGCCCTAACACAGTGCCCCATGTGCAGTGGGGGCCGAGTGGCTGCTGCTTACCATTGTCTACTCATTCATGTATTCAAAAAATATTTGGTGACCCCCCCCCTCCCACGTGCCAGGCACTGTACTGGGCATCAGGGATTCATTGTGAACAAAAAAGTACCTACACTCTCTTCTAGCCCCACTGGAATTTGCATTCAAGGGAGGGAAGTCAGACAATAAATGGATAAATATAAAACGTCAGCTTTTATATTTCAGGGGAAGAGATGATCTGGCATCCTATTTCAGACAGAGAGGTCCAAGAAGGCATCCCTAACAGGTGAGAAGGAGGCACAGGCATAGGTGAAGGGCGGGAGCCAGCTGTGTGATGACTTGGGGAAATGGGCCCCCCAGGCAGAGGGGATAGCGAGTGTCTCACTTAAGTGAGAACATGGTGGGTGCATCTGAGGTACAGCCAGGAAGCTTGTGCATGAGCCAGAGTAGCAAACCAGGGCCGAAGCAGTAGAGGAAGGGAGCACAGGCCAAGATGAAGAGCCCACGTGTGGGCCACGACCACTCTGCTCTCACTCCTTACTGAGTTCCTGAGTGGGGAGCATGATGTCACTGAGGGCCTGCTAGCTCAGATAAGGACGTCTTCCCCAGACTACACATCCGCAGTCTTTCTGGGACCCCAAAACCACAGCTATGCCCACTGTGAAGTCAGCCCAGAACCCCCAAACTTCACGAGCAGAGAAGAAGCACTCTCAAGAAGGAACATCTACCAAATTCCATCTCAATTAATGCAGCAAATTGAAACCCAAGTGGGTCTTTGGCTAAAGGTGCCTGTTTTGCATTTACAAGAAGGAAAGTGCGAGAAACAGACCAAAAAGAGAGTTCAGCAGCTGATGGCTCACAGGTGGTGAGAACTCTCTACCTGCCTCGCATTGGGGTGCAATACATGGCTTATTTTTAAATGTCTATTTTCAGGCTTGGAAGGGATTCCATGATAGAGCCATCAGCAGCATAAACGAGTGGACTCTTTTCAACAGGGTTTATTTATTTAACAAGTAAAAGGGTTAGATTGCTAAATCTCACCATTTGGCACATATGATATTTATGCACTTAAACAGCTTCATTAAGCAGGTTTCTGGGAGTATATTACTGAGGAAGCCTATAGATCACTAGGCAATAAATTCTCAGAACTATCCTTAGCATTCCTCTAATTTGGCCATAGTTTTAATTAAGTGTTCCGAATAATGATTCCCACTGATGTTGAATAAAATTTATTGTGTAAAAATAAGTTATCAAACCCCAACTTAGTCAAGTTCTAACTGACACGCCACTCTGAGATCAGCAGGTGTTCGTGAGTGACAATTTGCATTTGGGGTTTCCCGCAGAGCCCCGACAGAGTCGCTGGTCGAGGCAGAAGCATTTGAAAAGGTCTCCAAACCCTGAACGATTATTTTTAAAACGCTTTGGATGGAGGGGGAGAAAAGATGGAGCTAAATTGCACCACTCTGGGTTGTAGAATGAAACAGAGTCTGAGCAACTGCAAATGAAGGCTGTTTTTGTAAATGGTTGCAAACTGCAGACATGGCCCATGGGTCAAGACTGCCATAGAAGCTTCTTTGGACCATCTGACAAGGTCTTCTCCTTCTGAAATCAGACAGTCAATCCAGCTCCTTGCTGCCCCATCTACAAATCCAATAATGGACAGGTTCACATTATTCTTCACCCGGGCAGGCCCCATGGGCCTGGGTGGGCCCGTGCCCCCTTCCTCAGGTGGAAACTCTCAGGCGTCCAGCAGTTCGCGGTGTCCAGGGCCGAGGATTGCAGCCCTGCCTCCCACCCCCCATACCTGCGGTTCCCCAGACCTGTGATGACACTCGGGTCAAGGCCACGCCCAGTAGGTGACCCCGACCGCCGAACCCAGTCCGGAACAACTCTGTGTAGCCATCCTAAACGTGGAACAGTCCTCACCTAGCCCCAGAACAGGCCTGGCCTTGGCCCAGCTCCGGCGAGGTCACCTCTAAGCTCTTGGAACCGAGCCCCGGATGTAAGAGCGTCTTTGTGACTTGCGGCTTCGGGCCTTGCTCGAGGGTCTATGCTAACCACATAATTGCGGTGGGGGCCTTGGGCCACGCGGTCACGGCTTGGCCTCTGGAGAGGCTGGACACTAAGTCGGCCTTCAGGCACGGTCAGCCATGTCCACATGACTGACCCCCAATAGAAACCCTGGACACCAAGGCTTGGGTGAGCTTTCCAGATGGCGGCATGCCATGCCCGTTGTCACCCACCGCTGGGAGTAGTAAATAAGGGCTGTCTGTGACTCCACTGGGAGAGGACAACTGGAACCTCACACCCAGAACTCTCCTGGGCCCTGCCCCAGGTACCTCTTCCCATGGCTGATTTTCACCTGTAATAAACTGAAACCATGAGTTTGCTTTGCTGACTTCTATAAGTCCTTCCACAAATGACTGAACCTGCAGGTGATGATGGGGCCCTCCAAACTGCTCTAGAACCTTCCCTTCCCCACAGCCCCAGCCCATTCCCCGGCCCCCAGCCAACCAAGGAGCGAGCCAAGGTCTCAGTGCAACTTCATCACAGCCCAATGCCTCCCTTTGCTCAGTCTTGCTGCCTTCACTTCCCGGCACGTGTGGACCCTGAGAACACCCCCCACTAAGCCATCTCAGTGTCCGCTTCTCGGGGATCCCGAGACACACTCAGCCTACCCCCTCTCAGCATCCAGCCTCGGGAAATGCATTGTATGAGGATTATCACTGTGCCTTCTTTTGTGAAAGAGCAAAACCCGCAAATGCACCTACAGGCCCATGGAGGCTAAATAAATGTGGAATGTTTCTATAGCACAAACTCCCCTGTCATTAAAAAGGATGCTGTCGATCTGCCTACAATTATATGGATAACTCACCAAGCTATGTTGAGTGAAAAAAGGAAAAAGAAAAAGTCAAAAGAGATGTACATTATGATGTCTCTTACGTCAAAACAAAACAAACCCAAACAATTTTATATCTTCTCTCTGGGAATACACAAAACAGAAAAAGTCTTGGAGGAGACACAAAACTGGTAAGAGAGGTTAGAGGTGAGCATGAGAAGGGGTGATACAGAAAGGGAGGGAGGGAGAGGGCTGGTTAAAAGGGACGATCCTCACTTGGAATGTTTCCTTTTTTCTCTTTTATAAGAGAATGCATTCATGCATTGATAGGAAAATTAAATCTTAACATTTTTTGGAAGATGGACTGTATAATAAAATTTTCTCCACAATGTACAGATGGGACCATTTATGAGGATGAAAGGGGAAAAGCACATCAGAAATATTTAGATGTCATTTAAATACCTGCTCTGCTCCTCAATTAAAGGAAAATAATTAGGTTATTTGTGAAAAGAAAGCAGACTAAGAAAATATGTCTAATCCACTATACCAAGCTGTTACCAATTTACAGAAATCTTCCAAAAGCGTTGCTTTAAACCGTAGGATTTTCTCCTTGGAAATTTTCCATAGCAGTGGTGGTTGCTAAGAGAACAAAGCTGGGGCCCATCAATTTTGTTTCCTCATTCTCGTAATTGAAGTTTTCTTATAAATCCATGGTCACTTTTTAATACCAGTACAATTAAGGCAATTTATGTTTAAGAATATTACCCTGTCCATAAGCTTGGTGTAAAGTACAGATTAATTTTCATGGCATAAGGGAGGCAGAAATCATGACTCAGATGAGCAGAGCTGAAATGCCTCCGGAGACCACCTATCCTCACCCCATCACTTTATATAGAGGACAAAGGATTATAGGCAGCAAGTAACAGGATTAAGCAAGGAAAATTTCAATCCAAATCATATTAGTGGATTGAATAATCCACAGACAGCTGCAGAGGACATCTATGCTTTGCCTACTCAGCATCCATTCCCCCTTATCCAGAAACAACCCTAATTTCCATCTCAGTGTTGGTTACATAATTAGTGTGGCCAAGTGCAAAGTAAAACTGCAGGATTCTTTGTTCAACAATTATTACGAATTCCAAGATGGTGGCAGCTGAGTAATAAACCAAATGGGAGGCCCGTTTGAGCCGGGGCCCAGTGTGCCTGAAGGAGTCACATGCCCGTGAGATCAGCCCCGTTTCCCACAGTCATCCCCATGGCATGAGTAGACTCTTGTAACTCAAGACCTCTGAGTTACACCCACCCATGCATCACATTTCCCTGACCACAATGATTAGTTCAGGGGTGAGCATGTGACCCAGAGGCATCCAATCAGAATGATTCTCAGGGCTTTATGCCAAGAATACTGCAACAGAGAACCAAGCTCCTGGATTTGGGCCTTGAATCTTGCAGCTCAGTTGCACTGGCAACCTTTTTGTGACTGTGAGGACAGAATGTGTGCTCATAAAGCAAACACACAGCAGAAAGTAGAGTTGAGCTGAGAAATGGAAAGAGTCAGGCTCTGTAATATCATTTATACCCCTAGAGCAAACTTCCCCATCACCTGAGCCAATACGTATTTGTTTGTTTAAATGGATTTGAGTTGAATTTTCTGTCACTTCCACCCAAAGCATCTTCTCAGCTATAAGTTCTCACAGATCATTAGTGTACATTTTACCCAACCTTTCGTGGCTAGCAATCCGGCAATGTCAATTAATATTTAAAATGCTCATGCCATTTGCCCCTGAATTCTATTTCTAGGATGGAATTTATCCTGCAGAAACCCTCATCCAATTATGCAAAGACATACTTTTAATAAAATGATCTCTGCATCATGGTTTGTCACAGTGAAAAACTGGGAACAGCCATACATCCATCAACCCAGGCCTGGCTAAATAAATAAACGACAGTGATTTCATTGTATGGGGCAATGGCGAAAAGTTGAAAAGACTGACGTTGATTTACATCTCCATGGAAAAGTATCCATGATTTAATTTAAATATAAAAAAACAAAGTTGTACAAGAATGTTATAGTTTGATCTCATTTTTGTAAAAGAAATTAACAAGAAGACTCTAGCTTATACCTAGACAGAAAAGGGTTTCTGGAGGATTTGGGGAATTAAATGGTGGGGTTTTCACTTTTACAGAATACATAAGAATTCAAATGCTGCAGAAACCTAATGAGGATGTATTTCTTCTACACTGGAAAAAAAGATAATTCTGAAGTGCTTCATTTGCCTTGAGGCATTTGGCCATAAGGAACTCTGAAACACTAGCATTAAAAAAAAAAAATGAAAACTGTAAGACTCCTATCTGCCATTCTCAACCCAGGTGGCTGTCCCTGGCAACTCCCCTGGCGTGGTCCCCTGGCTCAGGGACGTTCTAGAACGTCCTTCTCTTAAGAGTCTCAGTAACTGGAGCCCAGTGCACGCAGCTCCCTTTTGCCCTGTGCCCGCGAATTCTGTTTCTGTTCCCTCACTGAATCTGCCCACTGCCTCACTGGCCCTCAACTGGGCCACTTGGGTGCTGTCTCCAGGTCATCTCATGAAATGGGAGAGTCTCTGGGGTTTGGCAACACGCTATGGCTGCTGATCTGAGACCTGGGAGGCTGGATTTCCTGTCCCAGGTAGGACTCCCCGGGGGTTGGGGCACCCCTTTTCTTGCCAGTTCTCCCACAGCCACCACAGCATGTTCTGAACGTGCCCTTAACTGAACACTGCGTGCTCCTAGGGACTGAACACCCTCCCCTTCCTGAACCCTCGTTGCTCAGGCAGGAGATTTACGGAGGGAGCAACTCGAACATATCTGCCACTGCCATGTCTTCTTGGAGCCCGGTGAGGGGATGGGGGGAACAGATAACAGTTGTGGGGAGAGGGACACACAGAGGGCCGTGGCCAACGCACCTCGTGGGACCCCAGAAGGCTTCTGGAAGGACGTGTGGTTTTGGGGGAAGCCGGGGTTGGGGTAAGAGTTATCCAGGACGTGTGTGGGCCCAGCAGAGAGAGCTGCCTGTGTAATGTCCCAGGCCAAAGAGAAAAAGGAACAAGACTTCTGAGAGACTAAAAGAGCCCAGGTTTGTCTCGAGCGTAGTTAGGAAAAGGAGGCACATGAGCTCAGGAGGAAGCAAATCACATTTCACCTTACAGTGTAAAAATGCTGTCATTTCCCTTAAGGCAAGTGTAAGGTCACTGGGGTCCTAACCAGGAGTCTGCAACCATATTAGCACAATGAAGGGGTCCCTCTGGCGGCAGGGGTGCTGGCAGGAGCTGGGGGAACCCAGCTGGTTTAGGGAGGCAGAGAAGGAGGATAGGAGTGGGGTTCTGGTTGGGAGCCAGGCGGGAGTAGAGGTGAGCGGCTCAGCAGTGAGCGGGGGCTGGCTGGTGGAGGGCAGGCACAGGGACCCCAGCTCCCCCCCGGCTCGTGCTGGCACTGCTACCCCTGAATGCAGAGGCTCTTTCTCAGGCTTCCCCAGCACCAATGCGGGCCAAGCCCTTCAAAGCATCTGCCAAACTCCAAGCACCCAAGTGGCCCCGTTAAGGGCCAATGAGGCAGTGGGCAGATTCAGTGAGGGATCAGAAACACAATTTGCGGGCGCAGGGCAAAAAGGAGCTGTGGGCACCAGACTCCAGTTACTGAGACTCTTGAGAGGATGAGAGTGACATGGCACCGAGCACAAGTGGGTGAGCACCTGGCCGGCCGCTAGGGCCCTGGGAGCAGAGACTGTGGGTGGGTTCTGTGGCCATGCGGGCTTCTCTGAGGAGGATGGACTTACACCCAACTGCTAGACAGAGGAATTGTGAGGGCATGAGCTGGGCACTGTGGTGGCGTGTGTGCATGTTTTCCCCCAGCATGTAATTGGTTCGAAGCGTCAGAAACAAGTTTGCTCCCACCTGAAAAGCAAAGAAGTGCCTAATTTTAAAGCAAGGAGCAGCTGCTTCAAGAGAAACTGCTTTCTGGGGATTTGGACGTAGATGTCTTTGGGAAGGAGGTGTGGCTACGTTCCAATAAAACTTTACTTGCAGAAGCAGGTGGCAGGCCAGATTTGGCCTGCAGGCCCTGGTTTGCCAACCCTATTTTAGACCTTCTGGACAGTCTGGGCAACTGTCTATGTACCATGGGGCAAGCTTCCTTTCCAGCCAGGAGAGCAGAGGCCAGGGAGGGCATGAGGGGGGATGGAAGAGAGGGTATATTGCAGAGGGTCCACATGCTCTCCTGGGCCAGGAAATGGAAGAATCCAGAGAAGCTAGAGTAGAGAATGGTGAGAAGGAAGGAAAAGTGACTCCAAGAAGAAGGAAGTATTTGTGTCTTCAGATGTCGATCGGCTGGTCAACGTAGCAACAACCATCACCAAAAGAGACACCTGGATGATAGACACACAGATAGAAAGATCACTCAAAAGAGGTATATCCCCCATCACCACTCATATTCAACATTGTACTGGGAGTTTTAGCTAATGCAATAAGACAAGAAAAGGAAATAAAAGGTATATGTATACAGATTGGGAAGAAATAAATAAAATTGGTTTTGTACACAGATAACATGATCGTTTTTGGAGAAAATCCCAATTGACCAAAGCAAAGCACCTCAGAACTAATTAGCAATTATAACACAGTTACACAATACCAATTTAATATACCAAAGTCAGTTTATTTCCTACATACCAGCAGTGAACAATTGGAGATGGAAATTAAAAACATAATACCATTACATTAGTTCCAAAAAAATGAAACACTTAGGTATAAAAAAAGATACATACATACATCCCACATGTATAATATATGTATGCACACACAGATATATATATGTACATATACAGGGAAAGGAAGCATGCTTCATTTCTGCTCCCTCTGGACCGGCAAAACTTAATCATCTTATCCCCCTTCCACTTATTGACCCTTCAAAGCCCAGCTCACACAGGGGTCCCCTAAAGTCCCACCTGAACCTTGCAGGCAGGTCAGAGTTGCTCACTTTTCAAGCTGCTGCATGGCACAGCTCCACGGGCACTGCCCACCTGGCACCCAGTCATGCCTGGGGACCCCTGCACCATGCTATGATAGGGCTCACATCTGCACCACACGTAGGGAAAGACTCACTTCCTCTTCCCTGGGCTAGTTCCCAGGACCTCCTCTAGCACCCGGCACAGAGGATGCCTCAGCAGATGTCTGCTTGTTTCTATTATTAATAGTTAATAATAATAATAAATAACAGAGCTGCCGTAACTGAGAGGTTATTCTGCTCCAGGGACTAAGCTGAGCCCTCTGCAAACCACACCTTAGCTGCCTCTCAGCCTAGGAGGAAAGTACTGTATTATCTAAGTTTTAGACACGAGTGGATGGAGGCACAGAGAGATCACATGGCTAATACGAGGTTTACCTTTAGAAGCTGACAGTACTGGTTTAAACTCGGTCTGATGAACTCCAGAGCCCCTGCTCTTACATTCTACTTAGTACAAGTCTGGGTGTGCAGGCAGCCCCACCCTCACAAGTTCAAGAGGGCAGATGTTGGAATTACAGCCCAGGGTCTGAGCTTTCAGCTGAAAAAGCCCGAAATGGGCTGACATAGGGCCCTTCGACCCTTCAGTAACGAACCACTATAGTCCAGCCCATTCTGGAACTCTCTGGATGTGGTTTCACACTTTCCAACTTCCCTTTTCCTTTCTGCTGTCCAAATTATTCCGCTCCCATTCTCCCACCACTAACACCTGACCCCACTCCCCCCAAAAAAAAATCACCATTAATTTCAGGAGTTTACTTTCAAAGGAATTTAATTTGGATTTACAAGAAAGTACCAGAAGCCGTTTGATCCCAACAAGGCATGTACCATTTCATTCCATGGTTTATGAAACAATTTTAGACTAATTATTTTTGACAACTTGCAAATGTTTGCAAACTTCCTCAAGAAGAAAATGGCACAATTATGTCTTTCTCTGACAAAAGGGAAAGCAGATTTTCTTTGTGGAACGTGCTGACGCCTTCTCCCCCAGGAGAATTCTGAAGCCTTGATCTTCTAAGGTGTTCTGATTTCCACTGAGATACAGAATTAATCAAATCTTTCACCGAGCCTTTGTGAGTTAAATTTAACTAAGCAGGTGAAAAGCCACTGCAGCCGGGAGTGCTCCCGTCTGCCCCCTCTCCTGTCATGTGGCAAATGAATGGACATGGTCAGGTGCTGGCCTTGTTTCCAGCTCTGACGTGGCCACTCTTAAACCCTTTGTGCTTGTTTCAATGTGTTGCAAGGCTGACGATAAACAAGCCTTGCAATTAAAATGAGTCTATATTCTTAATAAACTTCGCCGCTAAAGAAAATTATCCCAAATTATTACTATTTGTAATGCGCCCAAAAAAAATCCTGGGGGCTTGAGGACACCCACAGTTTCCGAATCTATAAATGTGAAATTAGAGAATTCCAGTGTGTCAAAGGAGACCCCAGAGCTGCATACAATAGAAAGTTAAACTCTGAGTGGCCCCTCTATGGCCTAACTCACATTTTAATACCCTTTTTATTATTTACCATTGTTAATTCAAAAATATGCACAGCAGGCAGAGAGAAATATTGCAAAGACAACCAGCCCTTAATCCCTAGCTAATCCCTGGTCAACTAACCATATCCTTCCTTTGTTATAAAAAAAAAAGAAGAAGAAGAAAGGAAAGGAAAAGGAAAAGGAAAAAGGCATTCCAAGTCTTTTGTTGAAAACAAATTGCCAATGTAAAGAAAAGATCTTTTCCTTCCCATGAAACTGATGCATTAGTTTCTATAATCTGGCCAAATAAAAGACACCATTCTCTGCTTCCCTCACATATATTTTTTCCAGGCACCAACAAAGTTCTCATTATTTCCAACATAAATCTGTTCTGTGATTTTTGAGTGAGAAATTCTTTATCGCCCCTTCGACTATAAGAAGAAATTCTTTAATACTCACCATTAGGAGCTGGTCAGAAAGCATTGGGGGACCTTGTGCCAACCTGGTTTCTTTCCAAAAAGGAAACAAAGAAAAATTTCACATTTTTAATTTTTAAAATGTGACCAGAGCAACCAGATGAGGCAGGAATTTTTAACACCACCTAATCAGGTTTCTCCTAGCCTGGGTAGGCATGGTTAGTCTTTTGGGGTGGATAGCTTTCGGGGTGGGTTGCTTTCAGGGTAGGTTGCTTTCGGGGTGGGTTGCTACTCATACTGACTCAAGAAGGAGCTGATGTAATGGATCTCACGGAATCCGAGAAAAACCTCAGGGCCAGCCCCCATGGGGACAGGCAGGGAGCAGGAGTCCCAGGGTCAATGGTGAGAAGCCCCCAGGGTTTTCCCCCCAGGACTGTGCACTTTGAGCCAAATGAGTGTCTTACCTTGCCAACGTAAATAAATAGATAATTATATGTTAAAAGAATGTGAATTATAAATTCCAAAGAACACTGAAACAATATCACTCCTGTGAATGGAACACAAGTACCATGCTCCTTAATTAGTGCATAACCTTAAAAAGATGTGTAAGAAAGAGTAGCAAGTGAGAGAGGCACAGGAGACATCCCTGCACCAACAGAACTGTTTTTCTGGGAAGTCATCAGAAGGTCAAGAAGAGGCTGAAGAGGTGAACTTTCTTACCATGAAATGCAGTATCATTTTACACCATATCAGTGAACCCCGAAGACAAAGCCACATGCCCCACACTGCAGGACATTCAGGCAGTCAATAACCACTCGTTGCTTTCCTTTACCCTCTCCCAGAGGTCAAATGGCCTTAATGAACTGCAGCACCGACTGGGTTCTTGGAGTCACTCATCTTTTATGAATGCTGCAGCAGTTGGACACGGCTCTTGAGCCGGGTAACAAGCAGCACTGCTAATACACAGCAATCTATTAAGTAGGTCATGGTCCACTCTTCACTTGGTGCTCTCTCCAAGGTGAACAGAGGTGGTGTCAACAACTGGTTTGTGATGGTGTCTCAGAGTAGTGACAGATAAGTAATTTTTTATTTTTGTTTTTCAGCAGAAGTTAACGTCCATGAAATCAGATGCATCCATCTGACTTCCAAGTCCCGGGGCTGAACCTTGGAATGGGAGTGCAGGCTTGGCAAGACTGGATTTTAGCAGCAGTGTTCTCAGGGCAACACACGGACAGCCCTGCGTGGGTACTGGGGAGCAGGGAGCAGTGCAGGAATGTCAACTGCCCAGTGGCTCTTGGCAGGTGACTGTCAAGGCCACTTGATTAGTGACTCTCCAGGCTTCATTTATTATTCACTTCCAGTCACCCTGCACGAACAGCTCCACCAGCATGAATTTGAAGTTGCAAGTCCTACAAATCAAATATTAAGCAGAGATTGTATAGCAAAGCTGCCAGGCCAGGGGGCACTCAAGTGAGAAGACCAGCTGAAGGATGAGTTATTTCTGGAAGCTTGACCTACTAATACTTCATGAGACTGTGGGGAAGGTGCCACCCCAGGCGTGGGTTAACCAGAGCAGTTTGTTTCTTTGTGCTGGTTCTGGACTTCATACCGATCCAATCATTTTACCTGCAGGCTGGGAGAAGAGTGGGGACTGGGTCCCAGGTCCCAAAATCCTTCTTTGCCCAGCACACTCCTGGGGGTCACTCTCCCATCCTGACACCCCACACAATCAAAACAGCCTTGGGCTCATTAGAGCCCACCCTGGAGCTCTAGAGGCCAGAATGCCAAGCCCACCCCTACCCCAGAATGCACATGCACACGTGCACAGCTCATCACATGGGAGGAGATGATGCAGCATTCACCACTGGAGGTGCTGCTTTGCTGCAATAAAGATATATTTCATTATTTCACATTTCATTATTATAGTTATCTATAATTCATATCAGCACCATGGCCAGCTCATGCAGACAGGACACTTCTAAGACCATGGCGGCCTCTCTCTGCCCTCCCCCCACCCTATGTCCTGCAGCGTCTAAGTGGCCACGGGTGGGCACAGGGTGTTTCCGTGGCTGTTGTGCTGCTCCCCAGGATCCAGAGCATTGGAGGTTCCCAAGGAGATAAAGAGGTGTGTCCTGACATTTTTAGTTGTTTGTAACAAAAATCCAGCTTAAACAGGTCTCAGAAAACAAAATGGGACAAGAGGGACTTGACTCAGGTACATGAAAAGTCCATTCCCAGTTGGACCAGAGGCTCCCATGATGCCACGGAGACTCCATTTCCCTCCTCCTCCTGACTCTGCCTGCCTCAGAGTGGCTTCAGGTGGCTTAAGGTGTCTCCAGTCCCCGGCCCCGCCCAGACCCTGCCCGGTCCCTGAAACTGGGGCCCTGCATTTCCCCAGTACAGCCTCTGCAAGAGCCTCGGACCACCCACCCAGCCTTTCTCATGATTGGACAGTCATGAGGCAATGCACAGTCTTGAACCAATCACTCAAGCCAAGAGTTCGGAATATGCAAATTTTCCAGCGCTGGGCTGTGCACCTCCTGGACCAAGAGAGCAGGGCGGGGCCATGGGATGAAACGGGTTGCGCGTTCCAAGGCTGAAATAAACTGGCAGCTGCCCCCGTGGAGGGGCGGGTCACTTCTCCTCCTGTCGCCCTTGTCCACCCTGCCTGCCCGCGGGCCTGCCTCCTGCTCCCTGGCCTTGCAGACGGTTGGAGGCTGAGCCACAGGCTGGGGGAGTTTTCCCGCCTCCCTCCCTGACGCTGGCACCACGGCCTTGGCACCTTCCGCGTCTTCTCCTCCGCCCTGAAGGCTGCTGTGGGTAACGGCTGCTGTCCCTCCTTACCCCACAGCGCGAGGCCCCGGCTCCGGCCCCAGCTATCTCCCGTCCGCCTCCATGAGTTATGGCCCTGTACGCATACAACCTGAACCAATTTCTTATTTCTCTAGAAATTAACTCAATTTCCAAACTTCTCAATAAACACAGCGAGAAATGCAGCTTATCACACAGAAAGTGATCGCCAAAGATGAGTACTATGAAAATCAATGAATAGTGTTAAATTCTGGCTGGATCCTGCAGGCGGCAAAGACTGGGGGCCCCAGAGGCCAACCCTCCGAACCGGTTGTTAAAAAGGGAACGAGCAGGGCTGGGAGGCTGTTATATATATCGCGGGACACAATCTGAACGCCCTTTGAGGCACTGAATCGAATTCAAAGAGGACGCGCTTTCTCGCCTGTGAATCCCTATTTGATGTTGAGTCCAAGACACGCTCCTGGTGGTAAGTGCCCCCCACTGGGGGAACCTCTGCCCTGGAAAAGCAGCCCAGGTCCTCAGCCCTCCTCCTGGAAGGAGTGACAACACTCCCAGGGAGCCATTTCTGGTCCAGAAACAGAGACCGAGACCAATGCCTCACTCTTGGCAACAAACCCACCCACGAGCATCCTGGCAGCTCATGCACAGACCTCCGAGTCCCCAGGGCGCTCCACCAGCCCTGCCTCACCGGCGGGCTGAGACCGGACCTTGCTGAAGTTAGGGCAAGTTCTCCCACAAGTGGGCGGGGACCTCCTGCAGCATCTCACAACCTGACCACCGCATATGCAAGAACCCGGTAAGATGCAAGAGTGTTACAGAGGGATTTGCTCCTCTGTCAGTGGGAAAAGTGAAGAGCAAGACACCAAGGAAGTGCTGTTTCCAAGCAACAGTGCGTATGGAGCCATCCAAAGGACCATGAAAATCTGTGTCTGTTACCATGCAGAGATGTCAAAGGCAATTCTAGAGAGACCAAAGCAAACTATGGTTTTATCACACTGGAATATATGTCTCCATATGTGTGTGTGTATCATATGCAGGCTACAGACATGTATTAGGCACTTACTGTAAGCCAAGGCCTGTGTTGGGAATCCCACATGTCTTATCTCATTTCACCCTGAAAACTTCCCTGAGGAGCCGGTATTCTTAATCCTCCTAAGTCCATGGAAATTGAGACTTAGCAAAATTAAGTGAATTGCCAAAGTGAGAGGGAGATTGGGTCAGGACTCCTGCCTACCTTGGGAGTCAGCAGTCCTGACCACTGGGCTGCCTGACTCCCACCCACGGGATGCCAAAGCATGCACCAGAGAAAGATCTGGAAAATGAATATCCACTAAAACAGCAACAGTCCATACATCTAGAGGTTCAGGCCAGAGAAAGAGGACCTCTTTTTTTCTTTTTATTCTCTATAGTTCTTTATCATTTTATGTTTGCTTTACAATAAGCATGTGCAGGTTGTGTATTAAAAAGTTGAATCGGTTTCCAGTTCCAGGTAAGATGGTGTCATGGTCAGGTTCATGTGCCAATTTGGCCAGGTGGTGGTGCCTGGTGGTCATCTGGTCAAACAAGCGCTTGGCTGCCTGCTGCTATGAGGACATATCTAGACTTAAATCATGATTACGTCAGCTATATCCACAGCTGATTGTATTTGTAACCAGCTAAGGGGAGTGTCTTCTGCAATGAGTGATGCTTAATCTAATCAGTGGAAGCTTTTAAGGAGGATTCAGAAGAGACAGTCACTCTTCCTGCTTCAACCAGTGAGCCTCTCCTATGGATTTTATCCAGACCATTCCTTGGAGTTGCCAGCTTCATAGCCTGCCCTACAGATTTGGACTCTTTCATCCCCACAGTTCTCCAACCAGCCTCACCTGAGAGTTCACTGAGGAACTTCTTAGAAGTTACCAACTTGCAGCCTGCCCTACAGACCTTGGACCCTTACATTCTCACAGTTGCCCAGCCAGCCTCTCCTGAGAGTTCATTGAGGACCTTCATCGGAGTTACCAGCTTGTGGCCTACTTTGCAGACCTTGGGCTCTACATTCCCATGGTTATGTGAGACGCTTTCATAAATTTTACATCTACGGATATCTCCTGCTGATTCTGTTTCTCTGGAGAACCCTAGCTAATATAAATGGGGAAGGCATGCTGTTTCTCCCACTGAAAGCAGCTATAGAACCTGAACGCGATTGCATGGAGCAGCTGTGCAAGGACTCTGAAAAGCACACAGTAATAGGTGAATCCAAGAAGAGCAGAATTTGAAGTCCCACTGAGCTGGTGGCAAGCTTGTCATTCTTTTCCCTCCAGAATCCTCCAGCCTCATGTCGACACAGCCCAAGACCTGAAAGTGGGAATAAGAAAGCAGATGGAGAACTCTATCAGAAGAGCCCAGGAAGGGGAACCCCTAATGCTCAGAGAGAATGAGGAAGCCTCCCTTAATTTTTTTTCTTTTCTCCTTTCTCTCTTGCCCCTACCCTGAGTAATCAGCAGCAGCAGCAGTAGGGACCCACATGAGCCAAAATTTTGGGGGAACAGAATCTTCTTCTAATCCATGGAGCTGCAGTTCCAGGAGGCAAGGGTGAACCCTGATGCTTTTTATCCTCTCTCTGCCCTTCTACCACCTGGCCTGGGGGTGGCCCAGTCAAGATATACAAGATGGCACAGTTGGGAAGTGGGGTGGCTACAGCTCCAGCACTCTGGCTGGGGAACTGAAAAGAAGAGTATGCAATAACCAGAAAGTACCAAGTAAAGAGGAGGAGAAACTCAGAGAAGCAGCCCATAGGGGTTTAAACACCCCTGGGCTCCTTCCCATGTGGCACCTAAAGGGCCAGAACTAATCCAATACCAAAGAATTTGAGAAGTAATCTGGCAGAGAGCTCATTGCCGAGGTCCCCAAACAGCCCACTGGTGTCATGCCCACGGACAGAGCTGAGCAGCACCAGAAAGCTTTGACAACTGGCCTGGGAATTGTAACCACAGTCTGCAGAAGGTAGGTTAGAACCTGCGACCAGAACCCAACCAGCTCAACTGCTGCTAAAACAAAACTGTCACCATTCTCCACAAGTTTTAAACAAGACCAAAACTTAGAGTCTCATAACACAATAAGGAAATATCCGTGGTATACTCCAGTATTACTTAACCTACAGAGAATTAGGAAAATTTCAACTCACATGGGAAAAGACCATCAACAGACACCAAAACCAAAGTGACATAGGTAGTAGAATTATCTAACAAAGACTTCAAAGCAGCTATTCTAAAAATGTTCCCAAAAAGTAATAACAAGTATTTTTAAGGTTAACAGAAAAAGAGAAAGTCTCAGAAAATAAATAGAAGATATAAGAAGAACCACATGGAAATTTTAGAAGTGAAAATTGTGATATCAGAAATTAAAACCTCACTGGATGGACTCAATAGCAGAATAGAGATGGCAGAAGAAAAAGCCAGTAAACTTGAAGATAGATCAATAGAAATTAACCAATCTGAACACCGGTGGTGGGGGTGGGGGTGGGGAGGAAGAAGTTTAAACAAAAGAATGGAGCCTCAGGGACATATGGAACATCAGTAAAAATTCTAACACTAATGTCATTGAAGTCCCTGAAGGAAAGGAGAAGAAGTACAAGGCTGAAAAAATATTTGAAGAAATAATGACTGAGAACTTCCCAAATCTGATGAAATATTGAAACCTACAAATTCAAGAAGTTCAGCAAACTCCAAGCAGGATAAACCCAAAGAAATTCACACCAGACACACCACAATCATACTACTGAAAGCTAAGAAAAAAATCTGGAAAACAGCTGGAGAAAATCAACATCTTACCTAGAGGAGAACAAATTTGAATGACTGCAGATTTCTCATCGGAAACCATGGACGCTAGAAGGAAATGACACAATATTTTTAAAGGGCTAGAGAAAAAAAGAAAACAAATGTCAGTCTAGAATTTTATATCCACTAAAGATATCCTTCAGAAATGAAGGCAAAATAAAACATCCTCAGATGCAGGAAAACTAAGAGAATTTTTAGCCAGTATATTCTTTAACTACAAGAAATGTTAAAGAAAGCTCTACAGGCAAAAGGAAATGTGGAACATCAGATATGAAGGAAATATAATAGACTATTCTTCTCTTGAGCTCTTCAAAACATACTTGATGATAGAAATCAACAGTTATGAGTTCTGAGTTTTCAGTGTATGTAGATGTACTTTCTAGAACAACTATAACATACAAAAGAAGGGTAATGAGACGTGTAACATTTTCTGAATGTTGAACTCATCTGTGGTTCGACAATGACTTACAAAACTTACTTTGTAAATACGTTGTACACCAGCACACTGTGTATTTTACCAGGTTCTGTGCTGGGCACTGGAGAAACTTTTATCTTAGTGCCCAGGTTTATGAAGGCACACAGAGCTATCTGTGACTTAATGCCAGAGCTCAAGACCCCTGAGCCATGAAGGGGAAGAGCTTTTGCTTCTAGGTTCCCTTAGCCTCTTCCCCAAACCTAGGAAAGTCTTGAAGTTTACAGGCAATGGAGGAAGCCTGGGGACTCAATACACTTTCAGTCATTTTTGTTGTTTTGCAAACTGCATTTTATTTTTGCAGACTGTTGGTCAGAGAGCTTCCCCATGTCACACCCTGACTGATTGATGAGCAAAAATGTACAGCTGCAACATGGACAGACACACATACACAGCATGCTAGTCAATGCTGCTGACATAACTGGTTTGGTCCTTGGGAGCCCTGGGACCAAGGTATTATGCTCATAGCCAGAGCCTCGGTCTTTCTCTCCCTGGAATGTTTCTCCTTGCTGAGCTAGCAGCAGCAATAAATGATCTGATTTGTGATCTGTCCTTTTGCTCTTGGGACTGTAAATGCAGCTATAGTATAAGATAAAAGGGGCTGGGCTGCTCCCAGCCTCTTGAGCAAGTAGCTACCCAGGACTATAATTTCACTTTATCTCTCTCCCATTAAAATGCAATTGAAAGTGAACCGAGGAGAATGAGCGCTGCCTGCAGCTCGGGACCCCTTGAACGGCGCTGGACTGAAGGGCAGCTGGTGGGCCAGAGGCACCTGGTGGTGAAGCAGTAGAAGGCAGAAGATGATGTGCAGCCAGCCAGCTCATAAGAATAAAAGTAAGAAACAGCAGCAAAAGCAGCTGCGGCCTATTGGCCTGAGCACATGCTCAGTGGCAGGCCTGTGCTAAGGATCATGTGTACATGATTTTGTTGGTACCATGGGAACAATTTACAATAAAAAAAAAAATCTGAATGCGGTCCAGTGGGGCTTAGCTCACAAGTCAGGGAGCTTGGGGCTCCTGCCCTCGGAGGCGTTAGAAAGCTCCGCCTCTGGTTTCTTCTGGAAAACTGAGTAGGAAGTTACCATTGAAATCCCTTTTCATCAAGTATATGGTGACAAGTCACCAACAGGGACTGATACAAGACCCATGTCTTAGCCCCCTATTCTTTCCCTCCTGGCACTGGCCAGGACCCCAGGAGTTCCACCCAGGCTCTGCTATGCAGAGGGACCCGAATCCAGGCCAGACCACCACCATGGGCAGGGGGACTCCCAAGGGACACACGGGAGGAAGGGCCACACTGAAACTGACAACCTTGCAGAGAGCACTGATAACATTGATTAAGATTCAGGAAATGTCAGGAGAACTGTCCATGCATGCATGCTTATGTAAAACCCTGGGTGCAGTCCGACACAGAGCAGAGCTTTATAGTCAGTGAAAATCCCTGGAATACTGCAGCAGTTCAGGACACAGGCTCCAGCATCTGTCGCCCCAACTTCCCCGGCTCCCCCGACCCCTCACTTTTTGACTATGGGACAATTACTGGTTTTGAGATTCCATTTCCTCCTTTGTGGATTGAGGATAAAGATGGAGCCCAGGCATCCTATAAATCAGAATTGCACATAAAATGCTTCGCCAATAAATAGAAACTAATAATTGTACAAGAAATGGAAATCAATAATTGTACAATAAACATTAGCTATAAATAAGCCCAGTCTTATTGAGAAATGCCTTTTGGTAGGCTGTGGGCACTTCCTCTTGTCTGGAGCCTACTTTTTGTTCAAACTGTGACACAGGCCAAGTCCGGTGGCCCTTTTTGCACCTTTGTTTCTCCAGGGGACCCATTTCCTCAAATCTCAGGCCTGTGAGACACACCAGTTATCATGTCTCTAAGGAAACATCCTTAAATGGATTCATTCATCGTAAGATACATGCACCTAAATGTAACTGGTGCCTGAGGTACTTCCTTTTGAAGAGAAGAGTCTGAGAGAGGATGGAGAGTGGACCATTGAGTACCACAATGTCCAGTGGAGGTGACTGGAGGAATTTCCCACATTCCCCTTAAGTCAGAGGCAGCTGGCCCGTCGGACTGGAAGCCCACCACTCGCGTGAGCTGAGGCCCATGGGGAAAGTGGTCTGCTCAAGGTCAACTAATGCACGAGTGGGAGATGTGGGCATGGGACCAGTTTTAACTGATGCTCACCCCATGTCCTTGTCTCCTCGTCCCACTGTCCAGGTGATGCCCACTTTGGTGAAAAGGGGACGTATCAGTTAAGACTCTTTCTCTTGCAAGTGACAGCATATCCAACCTGAACTGTGTGGAAAGGGAAGTTTAGAAGGAACTGGCTGAGCACAGATAACACAATAAGGTCCCTGCTCTGCAGCTGCTGGGGGTCCCAAGTCAGGGCCCAAGGTGGCCGAGGAAAAGAAGGAAGTCTCGCTGGCTGATTGCTCGGAGCAGGATGGCTCTCTGATCGGCAAAGTCAGGGCAAAAGCTCACCTTCTGAGGGTGACTCCCCCAGGGTCCTCCCTGGGCAGCAGCCTCGGTCCTGGTCTTCCCAGCCTCCCCACTCCAGGCAAGTCTAGCCTGGGCCTCATCGCCCTCCGGCAGCCCCAGGACTAGAGAGGACATGCCTTAGCAGAACCAGCAGCAGCGCCATGCTGCTGGGGCCAGAGTGGGAAGCAGGGTGGCTTTCCAGGGAGCCCCAAAACCAGCGCTGGGGACCCCATTTCCCCTCCTGCCTTCCCGCCTTCCCACCTCCCTTCAGTACATCCCGGCAGCTGCAGCACATGGCAGGGGAGGCTGGAAGATGTAGCCCTGGGCCCGCAGGGGCAAGCGTGGGCAATAGGGGATTAGGATAGGACCTGAGGGCACGCAGCCCACTGGGACCCCCGGGAAGCCGGAACCCCCAGGAAGCCAGGACCTTGGCCCGAGGCCCAAGAATGGAAGTCGATGGTTCAGGGGTAGCAAAGGTGAGGCCAGGGGCAGGTTGGAAGTTTCTGGAGAGCCTGCAGAGGGCATGCCCAGAGTGAATTTGTTAAAGGGATGAGAGCTTATTCCTCTCAAAAACTGGTGGCAGTGAAGATGGCAACATTTCTCTAGAACGAATAGGTCTCTGGGGGAGCACCCCGCGAAGGCACCACTTAGAAAGCAAGAGGCCTGGACACCAGCCCCAAAGCATAGGCTGATCCCCCCTCACCTCGGGGCCTTTGGGTTTCACCCCATCAGGAGCCCGCACCTCCCCTCCCATCTCATGCCTCCATCAACCAAGGAATGATCGCGAAGAGTTTTTCAAATTTTCATTTCACCTCAGGCAGGTGAAATGGCAGAGTGTGCTGCAAATCACACTTTGCTGCCAACGGGAGATGCCCCGTGGAAGGGCCTGGGCATTGCAGGAGCTCGGGGTGGTTTGCCCGCTTGCCTGGGCCTTGCTGGGTGCCAGGCTGGGGTTGCCACAGCCTTTGCCATCATTACAAAAGGAATGAATGCTTAAGGGGTACAGGGTTTCTGATGAAAAAGTCTAGGTAAAGGATGTTGGTGATGGGATCACAGAATTGCTAATGGACTAATACCACTGAACTGTGCACTTGAACGTGGCTAAAAAGGGAAATGCTGGTTGTATATACCTTACTACAATGAAACTCTTTTTTTAAATAATGAATGAATGAAAGCATGGCACATCGGAGAGGGATTACAAAGTACTGGAGGAAGCTTGGGAGACCTTTTAGTTCTTCCTGAACCATCTGAGAGTAACTGTAAGGGGCACAGAGAAGGAGACCCCGCAACATTTCTGGGGAACCATGATCCCGCCAGGACCTGGAAGAGGGGTTTGTTTCCTCCGGTGGATGCACAGCCACTCTCCCTCTGCTGCAGGTCTCAGCAGATCGTCTGCTTTCTCCTGGCACTAGGCGGGGGAACCAGCTAGCTGTGCAGGTTTATGGCCACTGGGAGCCTGGGTGGTGAGCCTGGTTCCTGGGCATTTGGAGGGTTTCCTCAGGAGCCATGGCGACTCTTCATAAAGATGGAATCTAGAAAGAATCCCATCTGGAAAGCAGAAATCAAACATGGCACCCAATGAATAGAAAAAAGTTCTCTTCGTGGATCCAAACAGAAAGCAAAGATGGAAAGAAGGGAGAATGTCAGCTTTTGGATTTCAGGGAAAAAACTGAAAACGAAGACAAATATTTTTACCAAAGAACAGATTTGCCACTTCAATTGGACATGGGGCCTTTGTCAATTTAGTCCAGACTCACCCACCTCCTCGGGGTGGCCAGATCTGAGAATGAGCAACCATTTTGCCATGCAGTGCTATACCCCTGTGCCCGGGGCATCCTGTAGGACCCGGATGATGGGAAAAGAGAGAAAGCAGCCTGGCCCCAGGATCTCAAAAGTGGGAGACGTCTCCATAGTGCAGTCTCCGTTACTGGGCTCCCTGCTGGGCCCATTTGCCTGGCCTGGGGCAGAGGACCAGATGTCCTGCCACAGTTTCCCTGTGCCCCATGTTCCTAGTGAGTAGGAGAGGGCTCAGGTGCCCCAGGGGGCTGCCACTCTCAGCGGGGTGAGAGCACTCCCAAACCTGTCCCTCCACCCAGGCACCCCCACGGTGACCTCTGCCGTGGCTGCTGCCCGGGGACAAGAGCACCCCATGTTGGCTTTCCCGCTGCGAGACCCCACCACATCGCCTTGCTGGGCGTTTTTTGGGCCCAGCCTACCCTCAGCTCTACCTCCTCCGGCCACGGCGATGTGCTGCTGTCCAGGTCCCAAGGTGACATTCTCCAGCAGGTGGTCCAGGCCTGGGACCCCTCGCAACTCCAAATCCTGCTGCTTTCTCATCTCTTGTCCCTCCCCCTTGCTTGGTTCAGGCCAGAAATTCACAAAGACACCTGCCCAGGGCCCTTGCATTTGCTGTCCTCTCAACTGCCAACACCCTCCCTTCAGCTCTTTGCAAACCTCTCTCCTCCTGGTCCTTTGGGATGAGTTTGAACGTCGGGTCTCAGAGAGGCCTGTCTCCCTGGTTAAAGTCACGGCCTATTGTTCCAGTCTGGCATTTACCATAATTGCAAATGATCTATTGTGGCATCTCTAAGTTTTTAGTTCTTTCTTCTGCTTTTCCTTAGAAAATGAAGCAGAGTCGAGTCGAGGAGAGACAAGGCTAAGCCATAAGGAATGTGGCTCGGCCTGTGTGTGCACATGCCCTGACCTGTGATACCCCAAGGGGGGCCTGTCCCACGGACAGGGCTGGGTGACACAGAGCTGGGAGGGTTGAAGGAGGTGAGAGTTTGGTGGGGCAGGGGGCTAACGGGACGGGGAGCTGGCAGAGGTGGGAAAGGACTAGCACCCACGCCCGTGGCTCAGCCCTGATCTAGGAAGCCCAAGGGGGCTGAGCCAGAAGCCATTGAGCCTCCCTGAGCTGGCACCTGGTGATCAGACTAGGGAAGATGAAGGGACCGTGTCCCGGGACCCCTAGCCCCATGGCTCACAGATCAGCCTCCCTTTTATCAGCTGCATTTCAACAGCAAAATTCAGCCTGGTACAGTGGGACTTCATGTTGCCAGGGCGGCCTTTTTGCAGAGTTGCCCAACGAGTGGGGAGGGCACGTGTGCTACAGAACAAAACCGAGCAGGGGCTGGGCCTTCGGAGCTGGGAGAGGAGCTGAGAGCACCGGCCGCTCTCCTCCAGGCCCCCACAGATGCGGCCCGCAGCACCAGGCACCCGGCTGCAGTCCAGCTGTGGCCGCACACACCTTAGCTGGGGGAGGCTGTTTTTCCCCCATAGAAATTTCTCTCCAGTCTAACAAAGGTGAGAGGTTTGTGTGGGTTTAAAGAAATAACTATTGAGAACCACTGATATTTATTCAGTCCTCACCCTATACCACTGAGCAAAGCCCTTCGCATTCATTCGTTCGTTCGTTTATGCCACAAAGATCCACTGATTCCTATTGTAGGCTATGAAAACATGTAAAAAGAACGCCGTGGGGGCGGGGAGGAGTGGAAGGGAGGAAAGGATGGGAGCGAGCTGAGGCCAGCACCTCGGAGCCCGCACAGCGGCCGGCTCCATCCGCGACCAGTGGCAGGGCTGCAAGGAGCTGGTTCTGCACCAGGTCTCCCTGTCCGCTGCTTTCCGGTGAGCACCTCCAAAGCACAAAGCTCTGCTTTTCGCCATTGCTCATCTGTGAAAACGGCCCCTACCCTCACCCTGAAAGCCCACGAGGTGCCCCCGCAGCCCTCTCTGAGGTCACTGCCCAGGAAGCCAGAAGAGCAGAAGCCCCTGAGCTGTGAGCTCCCAAGGTGTACCTGCAGGTGTACCAGTGAGTTCCCACTCACAAGACTGGGAAGGAAAACACTCCACATTCCTTTATTTTTCTTTACATCAAATTTAATCTGCACATGAGCTCCTACTTGTGCAAGGGAGAGCAATTTAATTTCAGCCATTAATGTTCTCCACTACCACCCCCGCATCCCCCGTGATTTCATCAAGGATCCTGGGTTCACACAGTCCCAGAAAGCAGCAGGGACAGGGTGTGGCGGGCAGGGCCTCAGCCCAAGATGGTCCTTCGGCCCCAGACAGTGCTCCTGGACAGCTGCCGTCAGCGTCAGCCAGGCCCGGGGATTCCCCTCACCATGTCCATCCAGTGCAGAATGACCCACAGGACCCTGCCTGTAGCTCCACCCATGGGACACAGCATCCAGCCTTCCCTGTCACCCTCGGTCATGGGTCTTCCAGCCCGCTACAGGGAGACTGGACTAAGGAGGTGAGGAGCAGAGCCACAGGCCACGTGGAGACCTGGAACTTAAACCTGAAGCCCCATAGCGGGTTTTAAGTAGTGGTGACCCCATCAGGTTTGACTTTAAGATGACATTCTGGCTACTACGTGGAAAATGCATAGAGGAGGAGTGAATACAGAGTCCGATTTGGAAACTATTATAGCTGTTGATGCAAGAAATGACGGGGACGTTGGCTGTTTCAAGAGATGGTGAAGACAGAGAATGCGCAGTGCCAGGGTGGATGATTAGGCGGGCGGGAATAAAGGGAGGTGAGATCAATGACCCCAAGGTATCATCCTGGCTTTGGAAACTGGGGAGACGGTGGTACCAGTTGTTGGGTTTCGTGTGGAAGGAAACGTCCTGGAAGGGGCACTGTGGATCTTCTTCTTGACACGCGGCACCCACAGAGAGAGGCTGATCAGGTGGGTGGTCAGGTGGTTGGACGTGGGGTTTGCACCCACTGACACAATGCATGAGCTGCTGAAACTCTGCAGGGGGAAGGTCCTTCATCACGTGGCTCTCCAGCCAGCTGTCACCAGGCTGCACCTGCCAGGAGCCAAGGCCTGGGAAGGGCACGAGGGTTTCATAGATGCATAAACATCACCCACCCCAGGGGTCACCACCTCCTCAGCCCAGAAGTCATGCTCGATCTGCCCCAAGACCCCCAGCCCCGAGTTTGGCTGTAGAATGCTAGGGAGACTTTCTCCATTTCCTTATCGAGACAGATTCCATTCAAGAATTCACAGCCCGGAAGCTCTGTTTCTAACCCATGGCTTCCACCCAAGAAGAAAAAGCAGAGGGTTATTAAAAATTGTGGCAGCTACCCTCCACACTCGTCTCCCAAATGTCACTTCACAACGGCTGCTGACGTCCGTGATCATCAGACAGGGTAGCCACGCCTGCATAACGGAGCTGTTCTCCGGGAGCCCCTGAGCACAGGGAAGCAGATGGACCTTCGATTGCAGAAGAAAAGCTTTAGGAGAAAAGTCAACCTAGAGTCAACCAACACGGTCCTCATGTGCTTTTGTGGAGAAAAGTCTCGGTCAGAAAACCTGAGTTCTGCTCATAATCTGACCCCTTATTTCCTAGCAGGGAGGCCATGGGCAAATTATTTATCTATCCTATGCTCCAATTTTCTCTACTTTAAAAGGGAGAATACTCTGGGGGAATGTAATAGAATCTAAATGTTGGATATTCTATAAATAGCATATTATTGTTAAAAGAATAAATTTAATATGGAGATAGTTGTATTACTTCATCATTTCATCTAATTAACATTTCCTAGCCAATTATTTATTTGAAAAATAATGAATATTTTTTTAAAATAGAGAAACAAAGCACTTTTGAACTCTGGTATATCTTAACGTGGATTCCATTTAAAACTATTCAAATTTTAAAATAAGTGAAACATCTGAGGAAATTAGGTTAAAATGAGCAATAAATAAAAACAACTCTCTGTCACCTCTTGGTAAATTTTACGTGTATAAAATGTAATTATTTGCAACCTTTTTCTGAAAGCATGGGCCCTGTGCCAAGCCAGTTGAAGATCTGGAGCCCAGAATGGCACGAAATGATGCGATAGCACAAATGGGTACCAGAACTCCGCAAACTCCTGCTTTGCCCCCAGCCAGCCTTTAGCATGCTGGGCACTTCCCACCTGATACATTCTTCCCCCAGCTGTTCACACAACTAATTCCTAATTCATCTTTCTGGGGTCCTCCTAGACATTCCTTCCTCTAGAAGCTAAGACTGACAGTGCTGGGGGATCCCCCAGTGCCTAACGCCACATCTGGCACAGGGTGGATTGCTGAGTTACAGCCCTTAACAAATGAATAAATGAGATGATCAATGCAATAACAGAACTTGGCATTTAGATTATAACTGAGGCTTAACATTCATGACAGAGAGCCCAGAAACCCTACTGTGATGGTAGAAGGGTGAGTTGCCAAGACAGGGCTTGGGAGACACTCAAAGGAGAGAGTGCCCATAAAGCCCTCTCTGTCCCGGAAGGCCCCCTCTATCCCCGTGATGAAACAGCCATTCTCCAGAGGATGTTTCAGAATGCCTTTGCCACGTGCCTCAATACAGACCAGTGTCCACGTGGTCCAGTTTTTCTTTGGAGTAACATTCAAAGAAGTGCAGTCCAACTGGCAAAAATCACTAAAAATGAAATGCAATCTCTTCTCACTTCTCTCCACAAACAGTAATAGGAATTGAGTTAGAACCCAAATCATCCCTTCCCCAATTCCCTTTCCTCCACAGTTACCTCCTACCCTCCAAATCTCTCATTTTTCCAATCCCCAAAATAAATTCCTTGATACCCCAAAGTAATCTTCTCTTGTTCTCCTCCCCCTTTGCCACTAATTCAACTAAATTAAATTCAATTCATTTGATTGTCCCAGCTGTTCCACCATCTTCAGGTTTCCTCTCTGTCTCGCCTCTAATGCAGATTCTACATGACAAAGGATAACATGGGAACTGTCCCAGCCAGAGAAAACCCCTTCATCATCCCTCCAGTAGGAGCTGACTTCTCAAGCACATCTCTGCAGCCTCAGGGAAGGGAGAAATTTTAGCAAGCAAAGCAAGGCTGTCTGTAGTGGGCAGAAACCCAGTAAGGAGAGAATCAATGGTCATCCGCCATCAATACATCACATCCCTTTAGCCTCCTATTTCCACATCACTTTACAGTTTGCAAAGATGTGTCCTTTCCATCATCAACATGTTTCCCTTCCAAGCCTGGGAAATAATTCTCCCTCTGCCTCCATCCTTTTTATTCTTTTTTTTCCCAGATGAGGAAACTGAGACTCGAGTAAGTGAATTGACCCAACAAAAGTCACAGTCAGTGGGTGGCAGAGCCGAGACTGGACAGCACGGGCTCTGACCCCAAGTATACACAAGCCAGCTGCTTCTTTGCAAGCATGAACTGCTTGTGGCCAGCGATTGGCAAGGCACGCTACTGAGTTGGCACTATTATCATCACCCTCACTTTGCAGATGAGAAAATTGGGGCTTAGGAAGGTGAAAGTAACGTGTGCAAGGTCTCACACCGAGAACTGGCAACTCCGGCGTTCCCCCGCCTCTCACTGTAAGCTCTTTGTTCCTACCCACGGCAGATGCACCCTTCTATTCTTATCCCCAGAATCATGATCAAAATAATAACCGTCGCTCCACTTCTCTGCTCCCTTTACCAAGAAACTCTACCCTGGAGATAGAGCTCACTTTTGAAAAGATTATAGAGGCTGGAAACATGCATTCTCTGCAACCCTTCTCAGTGCCTCCTTCCACCCAGGTGCCCGGGGAGCGGAGGCCTCTCTCCTCTCTGAGCTCGTCCTGCCCACTGGGCTCCCAAGGCCGCAGCCACCCAGAGCTTCTGGGTCAGGCTGTCAGGTGGGATCTTGTGTCCACGGGGGAGACTGTGACCCCTTCCGCCTCAGCGCTAGGAGTGAACCAAAGGGCTGTACTCGGATTTATTTTTACAGCTCCAAATATGTTCTCTAGGTCTCTGGGGATTTTTGTTTGATTAGGGAAGAAAAATAAGGAAGATTGACTCTCCCTTGACCTCACAATGCAGTACAATTTAACGAGTTTGGCCCTTAGAGTCAGAAAGACACAGGTTCAAATCCCTGCTCCTTCCCTTAGGCCCTGGGCGCCGCTGGGTGCCAGCTTCCCCTCCCCAGCTCAGGGTCCCTCTGCAGTGGATTGGAAATGCAAGCCCCACCTTATTAAAGACCACAGCAAATTCCTCTCCCAGCAAAGCCAGCACACACAGTTCTCACCCAGGAAGGGCAGGTAATTGAATTAGAAATCAAATAGTGTCTTCTGTGTGTGTGCAATAAACCATTTCCTTATCCTTCCCATTCCTAGCACCTTAAGTCAAAACTCAGACCCAGCGGGCTGCTCCCCACCTCCCTTCTCCCCTCTGCAGCCCCTTCCTTCTCTGCAATCCCCATTGTACTGCAATTGCTCTGAAGCGTCAAGAAAGCCTTTCTTTCCCAATCAAAAGGGGAGAATTCTCACATCTTAAACCCGAAAGCCTCCTTGAAAGGTCACCTGGTTTACACCCCTGACTTCAGATAGAACCACTTTGAACTGGCCCAGACAAATAGGCGCTTTCTCTACACATTTGCTTAAAAAGGACATTCCTTTCTCTTCCATGGTTAGGGCTAGGCTAATTTTATCACATCAGAAGAGATATTTAAAGGATCGAGGAATATGCAGTCCAACGTGCCAGCCGTACTTTTGTGCCATGAACAGGTAAGGCCTAATGAAGGGGCGGTTTTTCACAGGTTTTTACAGGTGACTGGCAGGGGCAGGTCCTTATAGTGTCCCTAAGAGTCACCCTTTCTTGTTCGTGACTTGGTAACTCGGGCCAGACATGGGACATCTGCAGATCGGACGAAAGAGAGAAGCACTTGTGTAGATCCAGTGTCAACTTTTAAAGGAGCCCTTTGGGCCCCTGAGCCAGGAACCACCATGTTTCCTGAGGAATGAGGAGGCGTTGAGTGGAGAGCACCCAGGACAGGGAAGGAGGAGAAGGAAGAGAGCTGTCTCTAGCCCACGGAAAGGAGAGCAAGCCAACTCAAAGGAAAAGGGGAAACTCATTCTGTGAGTAGGGGCAGCGCCCTGAGCAGCCAAGGACAGACCCAGGGCCAAGCCAGCACCTTGGCTGGGGGCGAAGAAGGAATTAAGAGGTTTCCACCCTTCACCTAAGTTTTTGGGTCTGTCTTGGCAAACCACCGATTCTTCCCTTGTGCATTAAACAGTCTGGCTCTTGTCTTCATGCCCCTGACTCTAAAGCAGGGATTCCAACCAGGGGGTGATTTTAAAGTCCAGGGGACATTTGGCAACGTCCAGAGTCATTTTTGGTTGTCACAACTGGAAAACAGATGCTCCTGGCATCGGGTGGGTGGGGGCCTCGGAGGGCTGCTACAGGGTCACCCCCACAGGAGGGGTGAATCCGCTCCAAGTGTCAAGAGTTCTGAGGGTGAGCAACTCTGCTTCAGAGCCTTTGGTTGAGAGTCTTAAACCCATCAGGCTGGCCCTTCAAAGTGACTGCTCTCCAGGCCCCCACCAGCTACCCCCCATGTCAGAGGGGAGTGATCAGGAGGGTGGCTGGCAGGATGCAGCCAGCTGGGAGTGGACAGAGCAGTGAGAAGCGAGAGGGAGAAGCAAGGCCCATCCACAGCCACCCTTAGGGCCCAAGAGAGGGGCACGGCCAAGCAGAGCAGAAACTGTGCGAACAAGATGTTCTCCTGGAGACACGGCTGAATGCGGTGATTGCATTATCTATTTTTGTGTGTTGTTCATCTGAAATGTAATGAGATTGCATGACTGTGACTGGGAGCACGCGTGCAAGGAGGGGTGGGGGTGATGAATATGTAATCAAAGCGGTGGAGAGCTCTGGGAGATATGCAATCGTTTGATTAGAACGAGTCGCCCGGAAGGAGCAGGCAGCACCGATGGCCTTGTTCCAGCTCAGGGAGCTGAAGGTTGCACAGTTCCGGCTGCGGAACAATCCACAGTGTCTCCCTCGAGGCTCAGCTGCTGCCAGGGCCTCGGCCTGATTAAACACGGCCTCACATTGCAAGGTTGCCAAAGCCTTTTTGTAAGGAGAAGGGAAGTGGCTTCCCTGACCCATTCGGCTCTACAGGCCACAGCTCCTGGTCTGCAGGAAGCTCTGTGTGGTGCCCTCAGAGGGGTCGCAAAGGACCCGGGCCCTGAGGAGCAGTCCCACATCCCTGGGCATCTTGCCTGAAAATCGGCAAGCATTTTCACTCTACTTGGTAATGTAATGATATCTGTCTTAATAGTTTTCCAAAGCTGAAATAACTTCTTATGGAGGAAACTGGTGCTCCAGCTTGTCCAGGAGCTTCCCTTTGGCCTCGGCACACACCCTGCTCCCACGGAGGCTTGACCCAGCTGGAGAAGCTCTGCGACCCGGGCTGTTCCCACCTCTGCCTGACAGACCCCACCCCACAGGCCTTCCCGCCTCCCCGGGGCCATTCCCGCCCTGCCAGCCCTGCCATCTCTATCACAGGCGTTGTTGTCTGCGTACTTGTGTATTTCCTGTGTTCCCCGCTGGACTGTGAGCAGCGGGAGGGCAGAGTCTGGGACGTAGTAGGTGCTCATGAATGTTTGTTAATGCACATGGAAATGAACACGATGCAACAAAGATGCAAATCCATGTGCCAACTTCAAGGATAATGTGCTTGCTGCTCTAGATATCTAAAAGGTTATAGTATAAATGAGCAGTTAACGAATAATAACACCATACGGAGATGCCTGGTGGGTTTAAATAATACCAGATAGACTTGAAGTTGAGTTAGGTGTCATGTCTCCAAATCAGAGCCGCTGGAGAGATGAGGCAGTGACTGGTAGCTCCTGCTCACGAACAGGGCCCAAAGCCGGGTCTCCCAGCCTGGGCATGGCCACTGCTAAGAGCAGGATGATTCTCTGCTGCAGGGTCCATTGTGGGCACCTGACCTAAACCCACCAGAGGCCAGCAACAAACCCCCACTCCACTCACACACCCTGGCAGGACAACCACACATGTGCAGACACTACCACATGTCCCCTTGGAGACCACATCCCCCTTAGCTGAGAGCCACAGGCCTAAAGAATCCACAAACAGACAAGTGAATTTGGCCTCCAGTGAAATTAGGGAACAACCACACACACCCCTGCCATAAATGCCAAGCACATCTGCCCAGTGCAAACTATACAATACAGATTGGATCTCCTTGAAAGGGGATGCAGGTGGACGTGCCTCACTTCAGCTCACAAGTAAGTGGGAGGTGAGAGAGGTTGGGAAGGCTGGGAGCCAACCAAAAGTGGCTGGCGGGAAAAAGCAGCCAGTGGGGAAAAGCAGCCAGTGGGGGGAAAGCAACCAGCGGGAGAAAGCAGCTAGTGGGGGAAAGCAGTTATTGTTCTGGGCTGGTTCCCACCAGGCAGGAGAAACCAGGCCTCAGGGCTGCAGGAGACAACTTGGGGCCCTTGGAATGTCACTGTCCAGGTGGGGCTTGAAGAGAGGCAGGACAGGGCAGCCTGGGAATCAGCTTTGTGAGGACAGGCACCGCCAAATGAAATGGACAGGGGCCCCACCAGCCACAAGGCTCCTATGCCCTGGGGCATCCCAAGGCCACCCCCTTCTGGGCATCACAGGCCCACCCCAAGCTTGGAGTGTCCAGCCCCCACGGCACCGGTCTCAGGCAGGGTGCAGAGTATTCAAAGGGGACAAGTGATAGCCAAAGCGGCACTATGATGAGGAAGATGCTGAAGATGACATCATCTGGTAGTTATTGAGCACCTACTGTATACCAAGCACTGTGTTATGCAATTCATCACACCGAAAACATAACAATTGTCAATATCCAGCCTCCATCTCCCATTTTAAAGCAGGATAAATGAGAAAAATTAGTAGAATCACAAAAGAAACTTGGAAAGACCTCTCTTAGTCCTTAATTGAGAAACCAGATAAAGATTGATGAAGGCTCTCAGGGGAGCAGCTGCTATAAACGAAGAGTGGGTTAAATAACAAGTACCCCGACCCTTCCCACAGACTTAAAAGATACTTTGCTTTTCCCAAATATATGGCAGACCTCCTTTGCTTAATGAATCAAATGCTCTTGAGACAGCTGAAGCATCATTTCTCCTTCCCCGCTTCTGTATCCCTTCCTTCCTCCCCAGTGTAAATCCCAATTCCCGAAGGTGAATATCTTCCCTTTGGTACTCTGATAACGTATGTGCATCTAAAACTCATACATACCATTGTTTTCTCTGTTTTTTTAAACAAAATTGCATCACAATGAGCATCTTCTTTTTTCACTTTCTTCTCCCCACTCCCTATTATGCTTTTGAAAATGTTCCCATGTTGCTATGAGCAGATGTGATCTCATCATTTTCACTGATGTAGAGGAATCATCACATAAATTACCTTATCCAGTCCCCTATCTCAGAGTGGTTAGGTCATTTCTGATTTTTTACCAATACAAACCACCCAGCAATGAAAATTCTGATACAGATCAACTTGTACATGAATAAAAGAGTTTCTCTAGGGGACTGATAAAAGAATTTTTTTGTTAATACAGAGTCTGTATTAACAAATTACTTTCCAAAGTAGCTGCAACAATTTACAGTTCCACCAGTGGGGTATGAGTTATTGTTCGTTAATTTCAAATCTTCAAGGAACCAATTATTTCTATAGTTTAGATAATCTCAGTACATGGAAAAAGACAAAAAGTCACTTGATGGCTTTTTGAAGCCAGCACAATCTGGATGCCAGGGCCTAACACAGATTAAAGCAGGAAAGGTCACTACAGAAAAACCCCTTGCTTAGGCAGGTTTGTGCAGAGTTGGAACAAAATGTTAGCACACAGAAGAGAATAGCACACCATATGTGCCAGTTTGAAGCTACAATGGACCCCCAGAAAAGCCATGTCCTATAATCCTCATTCAGTATTGCTGGGTGGGATCTTTCTGATTGCCTTCATGGAGATATGACCTGCCCAACTGTGGGTGGTAACTTTTGATTATATGGTTTCCATGGAAATGTGTCTCTGCCCATTCAAGGTGGGGTTGCTTACTGGAGTCCTTTAAGAGGGAACCATTTTGGGAAAAGCTTTAGAGCCACCAGAACCAACAGAGCCTACACAGTCAGAGATCACTGGAGATGAAGAAAGAAAATGCCCCTGGGGAAGTGGTTGAAGAGGCCTGGAGAGAAAGCTAGCAGATGTCACCATGTTCACCATGTGCCTTTCCAGCTGAGCTAGAAACCCCAAATATCATCAGCTTTCTTGAACCAAGGCATCTTTCCATGGATGCCTTAAATTTGAACATTTTTATAGCTTTGCTTTAATTTGGACATTTTCACGTCTTAGAACTGTAAACTTGCAACTTAATAAATTCCCCTTTTGAAAAGCCATTCGCATTTCTGGTGTATCACATTATGGCAGCTTACAAACTAAAACAGATCTTGGTATCGGAGAAGTGAGGTGCTGCTGCAGTTTGCAAATACCAAGCATGTTGGGATGGCTTTTTAAATTTTATAATTTTTTTCTGTAACACTTTATAAAGGTGTCTCACACAGCTGTGGGAATGAAGAGTCCAAAATCTATAGGGCAAGCTGTGAAGAAGGCAGCTTCAATGCAGGGTCTGATGAACCCCACAGGAGAGGCTTGCTGGCTGAAGAAGCAGTGAATGAATCTCTCTTCTTCCTTAAAAGCCTTCAACTGATTGGATATCTCATTGTGGGAGACATGCCTTAGGTGATTATAGATTCAGTCAGCCACAGATGCAATCAACAGACTGATTTAATACACCAATGTCCAGTTTATCAACCAGCCACAAAATATTCCCGAAACAATAGTCAGGGCAGTGCTTGCCTGATCAGACAACTGGGCATAAACACTTGGGCAAGTTGACACCAGAACCTATCCATTACACCATAATAGCTTTCCACAGTCCAAGAACTGTTCAGTTTAGGACATTTTTTTAGATACCTTACCATACTGTCTTAGCTTTCAGACTGCTAAGACAAATACCACCCACTCAGTTGGCTTAAACAACAGGAATTTATTGTCCCATGGGATTGAAGCTGGAAGATTTGCTTCCTCCCGGCATTAACAGCCTTCTGGCAGCCGGCGATCCTTGGAAGTCTTTGACTTTCCCATCACATGATGACATTCTCTCCTTTTCTTCCAGGTTTCCACTGACTTTCTGCTTCTCGCTACTCTCCACGGCTTTTTGTTTTTTCCAGGGTTCAATTTCTTTTGCTCCTAAGGACTTCATCCACATTGTATTTAGGCCCACCTTATTCAGTATGGACACACCTTACCTACTAATAACATCTTCAGAGGTCCTGTTTATCGTGGGTTCTCACCCGTATGACCAGGGGTTGGGACCTGAACAGGTCCAAAAGATATTGTCACAATTAATATCCATTCTTGATACTTTGAAATGAGTACTAGGGGATACTCCTTTAGGAGATTTTTTAAATGATTCAGTTCAAAAATTAGCTTCATAATTAATGGCAAAAACTAGCTGCATTCCATGAGAGTCACAAAGACTTCAGAGGAACCTTTATAACTGCTATCATATAACATTGTTCTACAAGTTCTGAGCAAAGCAATTAGACAAGAATATAAAAGCAGGCATAAATACTGGACGAGAAGAAGAAAAACTATCATAATTTGTTGATAATAAAAAGGCATTTTCCTGGAAAAGGCAAAATAATAGAAAACCTATTAAAACAATAACAAATACAGCAATATGATCAGTTTTAAATAAATATGCAAAAATCATGGCTTTCTAATATGTAAATGAGTTGAAAAATACATAGTTTTAAAAATCATTCCCAATAGAACTCAAACCTTAAAACATCTAGAAATATACTTAACACTAAATGTGCAGGTCGTGTATAAAGCAAAAAGTTAAGTGTCTAATGAACGTCATTTTAAAAGGCTGCTCTGTAAATACCTTTTGAGTCACCACACAGCCTAGTGAGACCAGCATTTCCCAGAGCTTACTCCCTGAAGAGAAAAAATTTGTTATGAAATAAGGCATTCCATGGACAAGTCACTTTGGAAAACAGGATTGGATCGATACAAACAAAAGGGTTGATTTGAGACAGAATTTCTCAGGGCCTTTGATGTACAAATGCATATTACCAGCCTCCAAGAGCTCCTCGACCCCTGGCCCTCAGATGCTTTTTTTCCTTGGAGCATCTTGGGAATGTCCCCTTTCACAGCCAGCCTGGGATGGGGCATGTCCCAAAGAATACTCAGCAAAATATTAAATTAGAAAAGGGGATTGGGATTGATTCCTTATTTGTCATTGTACTCTTTGCATCTGCAAGTTTTACGGTAAGTATATATCATTTTATAAGCATGGAGTCATTTTCAAAATAAACTAAAAGAATAAAACATTTAAAATGCACTTTGCTGAATCTAAAACCAGTTTTCTTTTACAAAATCACGAGTTCAACTGAAGTTATTTTGAAAGAGAAAAAGCCAGCGTGAACCACATCAAGGCATATGAAGTAGTAGAACTAGATTTCCCATACTCAAGCACAACCTTCACCACTTGCTTGTAGGGGGACTTGGGGAAATCGCATCCCCTCCTGACATCTCTGCCTGCAAGAGGGGCGATTAATTAGCCTCACCGCACAGAGGTGTGAGCATTCAATGTGATGTGTTACAAGCCCCGCAGAAAGATTGGCTACTTTATTATTATTTATATTAATGAACCCAAATTCAATTGAGGCATCTAGCTATGTCTGAATTAAAGCCATTTCATCTTCTTAAGTCACCATTTCCTGCACCCAGTTTCCAAAGGTCAGACACCTGCCTCCCACCTGCTAAGGCGCCCACAGAGGAAGATTCCACACAGAGCCTGTTTTTTAATCACACTGCCATTCAGGAACTTCTGATGTGGCATTATCCCCACGGCCCTCTGAGCACCGAGCAGGGGCTGTCCTGAAACTGGGCCAACCTGACCCCCTACCTGGGAAGGATTTGGGGGGTATGTGGATGCTGAGAAGTCAGTTCTTACAGCTGGGTACTCTGTTTATGGAGTGGTTATTACAGTAACATCTGGATTCCTTAGACGATGCCGGGAGAAAGGAAGAGATTATGTTGAGCTGTCTGGTGTATTTTAAGGGATGTAGCTTTTATTCTGCATGATTAGGAAGTAATTAGTGGCTTAAATCTGATGCCTTCAGTCTGGGTTGATTCTTTGGCTCTTGCCCAGGGAGGGATGAGAAAAGTGGTGGGATTCCTTTATTAGGAAATTCCCATTTTGTAGCCCACATCCTTATGTTCAATGCAAACAGACCTTTCTGCCCTTCTGTTGAATTATTTAGCACTTTCAGCTGACTTTTTATTATGGGGCCTCATGAATCTTGGGAAAGGTGAAATGGAAACAAACTAACACTAAAAAAGTTACCAGGCAGCCTAATTATTTAACAACCTATGCCAAAACACCATCACAGCTATGGACCACCAAACATAAAAGGGATGTAACTAGGAAAAAATAAATAAAAAGAAAGCGGAAGACTAAACCTCAACAATAGTGTAGACTGAAGAGCCCAAGGTCATGACTGGATTAATCCATTCAGGATCCCACCACCTCTGCATAGCCTCCACTTGCATATAAAAAGCCTTGGTCTCCTCATTGGCAAAGCAGGGGAACTGACAGCACCAACTTATCAGGATATTGGGAAGCGAACAAGGTGGTGCAGGGAAAGGGCTTGGCAGCAAGCCTGGTGCAGGGTTAAAGCTAACTGTTACGTTGGCACATGGCATTTGCATTTACCAGGTGAGAAGAGGCTCAGGGAGCACTGACTACCTGCCGTGGGGAGGAGAGTGTGGCTTGAGAGACACCTAGAAGCTGTCTGGGGAAGCCACATGCTACTCTTTCCCTCACTGCTGGCAGCACATACCTGACTTAGAATGATTCATGATCCAGTACTTTCTCATGTACCTTTCTCTATAAACAGAATGGTCCAAAATGTCTCAAAGTGTGGACTTGGGGCTCACGTCTCCCAGTTTCCCCAACATAGCTGGGGCAAAGTCCCCATTTGTGTTTGGGATTCTCCATCCTTACGTACATCATTTTCCACACACATGTGCATGCACACAGTCACAAACACACATGCACAGAATGAATACATGAATGCACACGTGCATGCACCCATGTACAGAATGAATACACACATGCATACAGAGACTGAATATACGCATATACACATACATGTGCGCATGCACAAAATAAATACAGACATGGATACATATGCACACAGGCATGCATATGCAGAATGAACAATGTATGCACATGCATGCACATACAGGCACACGTGCACAGAATAAATTCACCTTTGCACATGCATACAAACACATGAACACATGCATACACAGAGAATTAATACACACATGCGCATACACGTGCACAGAATGAATACGTGCATCATACATATAGAGAATGAATGCACACAAGCACACACACACGCACCAAATATGGGCATGTACACACATACACACATGCATGCACAAAATGAATACACAGACCCATGTGCACATGCACAGAGTGAATACAAGCATACACACACTTGCACACACATACACATATGCACAGAATGAATACCTACATACACACACAAACAAGAGCTGAGCTCTCATTCACAGCAGCCCTGAGGTTACTACCAACACCACGTTACCTAAAATGGTCTTTCTTAATAGCAATCTTAAATGATAATATATACAATGTCTTCTGTGTAACACAGACCAGCCCACATGTCCTGTTTCCTTTGACTACGGAACCAGCAAAATGCAATGATGTTTTGAGGATTAAAGGGTGCAGTGCACCCAATGCACTTTGAGTGGAGCTAGGGCATAACACGAACTCAGTTAACTGCAGTCATTTTTACTGTTATTTAGTCTTGTTTTCATGTATGTATTCTCAAACCAAAATCTGTCAAATTCTCCCCACTCACCCTTTCTATGCACGTTGGCTGTAGCAAAGAAAAACCTTGCTAAGAAATGCTTTTGCTCTAGGAATTTGGAGATGCCAGCCCTAACCTATTCTTGGCTTGAGGGCTCTTTGGCAGAGCTGACCTCCTGCTGCCTGACCCTTCTCCACGGGAACCCCTCCCCATGGGGTAGCACCACTCATGAAAAACTCGAAATCCCAAACACAGATTCTTCCAGAAAATTATATTTCTCCATATAGAAAGGTTTCTGTTTTTAATTTTTTAAACTGGAGCTCATTAAAACCCCTAAGTGTGATCCCGCATGCTGCCCCAGCCTTGCTTTTAAGATGAAGAAAAATAAAATTGCCCTCCTTGAGGAAAGTCGATTTATTTACACATGCATTCATTCTCCCCAACACAACGTCAGCCCCATAATTAATATCACCCCACTGCACAGCCTTACACATAAGCTCGAGCAGTTCAGGACTCAAGGAAGGAACAAGAAGATGGGGTATATTGTCAGGCTGGTCCCTGCCACCCCTCCCTCGGGAGCCGGACAGGAGGGAGGCGCCGTGGGCGGGAGGTGCACCCCTGGAACCCGCTCATTTACTCCAGGGTGGCTCATTTTCCAAGGAGCTTCGTGGAGCAGGAGGCCGGGGCGCCGTCAGGTGCGGAGCCTTTATGGGCCTCCTAACAGATGGACTGCCGGCCGGCCAGAGGCACAGTCACTTCATCACCTGGCCCGGGGAGAGCGGAAATGGGGGGAGGTTGACCCGCGCGGGGTACCCCCGCTGCTGCATGTGTTTCCACGGCTGTTCTCGCTGCCCCTCCCCGCACCCTCCCTCTGCCGCCCTCACTCCTCCCATCAGGGCTCCCCACCCCAACCCCATGCTCTGATTCCGGACTTCTTTGCAGGAAGTTGGACGGTGCACAGAAGTGGGATACTCACTTTCAGGTGGTTAAAAGCAGGCGAGTGGTTCAGCGGTAGAATGCTTGCCTTCCATGAGGGAGACCTGGGTTCGATTCCCGGACCATGCTCCCACCCCACCCCCAAAAAAAGCTGGCATGCAGTCTCCTCCTCTCACCCCTTCTCATTCCCCTCAAGCACCTCCGAAAAGGCAGGTGTCCATCTGCGGGGACGTGGGGGCCATGAGGGCGTGGGGGTTGTGCCGGGCTGAGGGCAGTGAGCCTTGCTGAGATAAGTTGCTGAGGTTTTCAGGACTTTTCTACCACCGCCCCTACCGCCCCTAGAGCTAATCACTGACTAAACCAAGCACCTACTGTGTGCCGAGCCTGTCCACAGAATGGTGCATAGCCTCGTGGAAGAGAAAGGAAATAAAAGCCAACATGCCATCAAGAAGTAAGGTCCATTCCATGAAGGACCTTGCAGGAAGATTTGGGGACAATAACTGGGGCAGCTGCTGTTTGCTGGGTCAGCGAAGGCCTCCCTGAAGAGAGCCAGTAAATGGAGGTAATGAATTTCAAGGAACAAACCCTGTCTGCAGGAAAGAAGGGAAGAAGGGTAGGGCATCTCCCCCACAACCACCCACACTGGGAACAGCCGATGCAAAAGCCCTGTGGTCAGGAAAAGTTTGGAACGCAGAGAAACAGAGAGCAAGCCAGCATGGGCAGCGACTAAGGGCAGGTGAGGGCTCAGCGAGGTGAGGAGGCAGATCACAGCAGATTTTATTTCATTTTCATGGGCAACAGGAGCCCATAGGAGGGTTAGAAACAAAGGACAGACATGATCTGATTGGCTCTTCAAAAGCTAGCCCCAGCTGCTGTGCAGAGAAAAGGCTGCCTGCAGGTGAGAGAAGCCAGTGGGAGACGACTGTGGGCCCCGGCAGGGGCTGGGGAAAGCCGGCACAGAGAGTTACTCTTGTGCCACCCAGGCCCCCATACCTGCTCCCTTGAATCCCCACAGCCAGACATTTCCAGCTCCACCTGGTCAATGCACAGCAGCCAGTGGCTTCTAGCCTAGTTCCTCCAGACCCAAGACATGCTTCCAAAGCGAGGACAGCAGCACCTCGGCCCCAAGGACAAGCCCAGGACCTTGCCAGCCCAGGAAGTGCACATGAGTAAGGCTTCTGGGCTCGCCTTTCCAGAAATAACTTTCACGTCAGGACACAGGCCCCAGCACGGAGCACAGGCATTTCCATTTCCATCCACTGTCCCTTTGGCCTCTTTTGTCTGAATGTCAGCAAATGGCCTCCTTTATTCTCCGCATTTTCCCTCTTTTCAAACAGGTTTTCTCTGCTTGCTTTGGGGATTTGACTCAAGAGAGAGTGGTTCTTAAATATGACTCTGCTGGAGAAACTGTCTGCAAAACACACTTTAAGAAAATTAGAATCCAGGCCCCTTTGCAGCCCTCCCGAATCAGAGTCTCTTATTGATAAAAGCTCTCTAAGTGGGTCTGGGGACTGTCACGGCACCGCAGTGCAGACAGAGGAAGGAGCGTTCTTCACCTTTCCCCCAGCCTGCCGGCCTGGCTGGCCACTGGGAGAAGCCCGTGTCTGGACGCCGGCGGGGCCATCACTGGGAACAGCTCAGAGGCACCTGAGACCTTCTTTCCTTCTAGGTGCCCCCAGAATGCCAGCAATAAGCAAAAGACAGCATTGGGTCCGACCATTTATCATGGGTGTTGGTTGCTATGGAGACAAAGGGAGGTGAATTGGGAGAGGATTTGGAGAACATTCCAGAAGAAACCCAGCCTATATGAGTTTTGGGGAAATTCCCATCTTTGAGTGGAGCAGCCCCTGGCACCCAACTTCCTGGGGGCCACCCTGGGTTCCTGCAGGGGGAGCTGGGCCTCAGGGGCACTGAGCAGAGGGCACATCCTGGCACAGGGGACAATTTCAAGGCTAAAGCAGATAATGGTGCCAAGGTGTCTGCCCCAGGCACCGTTTCCATGGCAACCTCAGGCCCTCACCCTGCCCAGCCCCGTTTCTTTCAGTTTTAAATGGGCAGTTTAAAATAGTTTTAAATGGGCAACCGAAGAAGAGAGGATGAAATGTGGTTTCTCCTTCACTAGGACCATGATCCAAGGAATTAAATTGTTCCTACTTAAAGCTGTTCTTTCCTGGCCCTAAGGGAAAAGGCAACTTCCCAGATTAGCCCTAGAACCCGGGATAAATTAACCCCTCGGAAGTGAGGTCCTGCTCCCTCCTCAGCAGGTGGCTTAGGGCTGCACATTTAAGGCGCTTTCTGCTGCCACTGACTCAGAGTGTGCTCCCCCTCCTTTGGGCATTTTCAGATCATTCTAAGTTTGCTCAGAGAAGCCAGCTTGGTCTGGCCCGAGAGGCTGCCAGTTCCAAAGCATTCAAAGCAGTGACTTTGGCAAGAAAACACGGAAGTGAGGGAATTCTCCGTGTGACTAATGGATTCCCTCCACTCACTGCTGCCACTTTAAAATGAATTTCCAATTGAAAATAGCCATCAGCCTATAGATAGCTTTACTCGGAGATGACCGGTCGGGCTGCGCTCCCAAATGCCTGGGTCAGCAAGTCCCAAAGTATCCACTCAGCATTTCTAGATTCTTCCAAGAAAATCTGGCTCTCTCCTCCCATCATCCAGCACCAGAGGTGAGGGTGGCGGCCCCAACCCATGGCTGGTGGCAGGTCTCTCTCCCAACACTGCCCCCAGACCCCAAGTTGAGTTAACTAAATAAACCTATTTGAGTTCATCTGAGGCTTGCAAATTTTCCCGGTCAGCCTGACCTCTCTGAGTGCCTCCAAAATAAGATTTCCAGTATGGAAAATGACTTCAGAGTTTTTTACTTTTTTTCCTACCCCCAAGTACCATGAGTTTAATTAACAGCAGCACCAACAGACGGTCCCTGCACACAGCAGGCGACACAGGCCCGACAAGGCCAAGGAAGAACAGGCCCAGCAGACTCTGTCCATGTTAATCCTGCTGACACAAAAGCTGCATCTCTGGCAGGACGACTCCAAAATGAGCTTTCAGGCCATAAGCCTATTCTGGCAGAATCTGGGGGCATCCAAAGTGCTGGGCGCATCTGGACCAAATCTTCATGCTGAGCCAAAGGAAGCAAAAAATCCCCTGATGCCACATTAGGAAGGCAAGGCTCTGAGCAAGCCCATGCCTGCTGCAGGAAAGGCTGCAGAGAAACTCTGGCTGCAGCTGGCTCCCAGGCAGGTAAGCAGGCAGCACATTGACGCAATAGACCCACTGGGTCTCCTGGGTACCAGGCTTGAGTGCCAGCCTTGGGAAGGGCTGAATCAATCAGCTGGGGCTCCAGTTAATTACAGGCCTTGCTCACTCCAGGCCTGACACCAGGTAAGATGCTGTTCTAGTTTGCTAGCTGCCAGAATGCAATATAGCAGAAATGGAACAGCTTTTATAAGGGAGAATTTAATAAGTTGTAAGTTTACAGTTCTAAGGCCGTGAAAATGTCCCATTACAGCGTGTCTATAAAAATATCCAAATTAAGGCACCAACAGGAGGTTACCTTCACTCAAGAAAGGGAGATGACGTTCAGCGTTTCTCTCTCAATTGGAACGGTACGTGGCAAACATGGCAATGTCTGCTAGCTTCCTCTCTAGGCTTCTTATTTCATGAAGCTCCTCCAGAGGCATTTTCCTTCTTCTTCTCCAAAGGTCTTTGGCTGCGTGGGCTCATGGTTCTTGTGGCTCTCTTGCTCTCAAGCTTTTTTCTGAAAATGTCTCCTCTTTTAAAGGATTCCAGTAAAGTAATCAACACCCGCCTGGAATGGGCGGAATCACATCTCCCTCTAATCAAAGATATGTCAAACAGGGCTTGTGGCAAGGAGCGCATGAGGCAAAGCTCATGGGGAGGGAGCTCACCTGCAGTCACCTGCACTGCAGGTGTCCGTTCGGGTATCTCTATCCATGCATGTGTAGCTAGATGTATGTGTACATGATAATGCACGGCTGTGGGTATGTATGATATCTGGGCATGTCTATATGTCCACATGTATGTATGGGTATAGGTGTGTATGACTATGGATATAGGTGTACATTCACATGTATGTAAATATGCATGTATGCATGAGTACATATATGTCTAGGTATATGTGTATACGTATATGTGCAAATCTGTATGCATGTATATATATGTATATATGTGTATATATGTATGTATATGTGTAAATGTATATGCCCATATATCTGTATGCATGTACATGTGTGTACACACATGTGTGTGGATGCCTACATGTGTGTAAATGCATGTGCATGTAGCAGTACATATAGATGCATGCATATATGTATGTATATGTCTGCATATATTCATGTGTGTGTGTCCACAGCTAAGCTGTAAGATCTGACAAACAGGAAATAAGTGTTAAGTGGCTGCATTCCCAAAACACATTCTTGGGGAACAGCTCAGTTAATATCTCTTGGCCTCATTTCCAGGCTCCCCCCCAGCCATCCCCTGGGCTCATTCCACCTCTCCTGCTCCACAGCCCACCTAACTGTTCAGGTGCCTGCTTGGCCAGGGGCTGCCAGGAGCCTCAGGCCCCTGAGTTGATTCAGGAGGACAGGGCCGTGCCAAAAGGGGAAACCTGGGAATGGTATCTCGGCAAACACCAGCTCGGCAGCAGAAACAAGGGCCGCTGGAAAGAAGTGAAATCCCCTCTCACTTAACAGCCTAATAAGAATTTGAACCTGAGTCTTCAAGGAATTGCCAGATTAACTGTTTTCTCAGATGTGAAGAATAAGTCTCTGCTTCCAAGAGCTCACTGGGGAGGACTCATTATAAGCTGGAAGTGGGGAGGGCACAAGCCTCTGGCCCAGGCTCCCTCTGCCTCTAGGTCTCCTCCAGGCTACAGAAACAGCCCTGGCTTTGGTCAGCCTGGGGCCTTGCAGAGAGCCAGGTGTGTGTATGGGGGGGTAGAGGGGGGCTGCCCAGAGGAGCCGAGCCTTTGCTGGCAGGAAACTAACTCAGCACGACAAAGGCAGGAGTGGTGCCTGATGCGTTTTCCTGCCCAGAGTGACCAACCAACCCCAGTGGAGAGCACTAGAATCAGAACCTCCGTGAAGTTCACAAGCCTAAATCCTCAGCCATGGTTGCCTAGAGGATGAGCAGGAACCGTGCAAAATGGCTTTGGCCATATAGGCAGTTTCACTATCTCAACCCAGTAGAATCCCAACCCCTGCCCTGCCCCCAGGCAACCAGGCCCCTGCTGCCCCCTGACGCCCTCCCCTTCTTTATCCTGCTGCAGCCACACGGGCCTCCCCGCTAGCTCAGGAGTAGGCAAAGCGCCTGCCCACCTCCAGGAGTTTGGCCTGGCTATTCCCTCTGTCTGTAATGCTCTTCCCTGCACCCCCTGAGGGCACCTTTCAGTCATCCAGGCCTTCCTTGACCACCCTCCAAAAAGTGGCTGCCACAGGCCCAATTTCATTGTACCATTAGCCCCTGTTGTCATTCCCCTTCCCCTTGACTAATGCCTACTTGTGCTCCTCCTTCCCTCCCCTGGAAGACGCTCCCTGGCAAGTGAGGCCCCATGAGCGTGGTTCAGGCTGCAGCCCCAGAACCCAGAGGAGAGCAGGGCACAAAACAGACGCTCAATAAAATCCTGGTTGAATGAATGAATGAGTGCTCAATTAACCACACCAAAGTGGGCCTAGAGATTTATTGTCCAGACCCCCTACTTCAGGGCAGGGACACGCCATCTCCAGGTCCATCCCCAGGCCTTGGCGGGGCCCCTCAAGAAGCTTTCTCTGCAGTCAGGCAACACAGAAAGAAACCACCAGCCCTCTCTGTGCAAGGGAACGGACATCGTGCCTGTGGGACGAGACTGTGGCCTCCACGGCCCCACCTCAAAGCCTGCTCTGAGTTTAAGATTTTTACTCGACATAAAAGCAGCGCTCATGCTGGAGATCTCTTAATACAACCACCGAACACCAGGGGACTTTCCAACTTTGCGCAGTAGCGGCCACCAGCCTCCCGTTCCTGGCTTGTTTCTGACACCTGCTGGCCATTTGGTAGAATGCACCGGAGGAGAGGCCTTTTCTCCCCAGCTTTAACCCAGTGAGTGAGATTGAGGAAACAAAGAGAACAATCTCTCAGACACTATTCATTTCTTTCTAGGAAGAAACTCATTCAGCTTACTGATCTCTTAGCCAAAGACCTCAGCAAGAGACACCTGGCTGACCTGTTCCTGAGTCAGTTACCTGGGGCAGACCCCAGGCCCCAGGCAGGTGGGGGAGAGCCACCGGCACTGCTCCTGTGACTATCAACTCACTCAGCATCCAGTGTCAAACCTTCAAGGAAGGTACAATTGACATCACCATTTACGGAGGCGGGTACCGTACTGTGGCACAGAGAGGTTAAGTAAGTTGCCCTAAGTCACACAGCAACAGAAGGCCATGCCAAGATTTGAACCCAGGCAGTAAGGCACTACCCCTGCCAATGACCCAGGACCCCCTCTGCTCTGCTCTGCTCATGCTGAATACATGTGCGTGCCCCAAGGGTCCACACCAGAGCACCAAAGAGGGCGGATGTGGGAAGGGAGCAGGGAGTAGGCCAGGGCCCAGCAGCTAGTCTGCTCTGTAGCCTGGAGCAGCCTCTGTGCCCTTCTGAGCCTCATGTACATGTGGTGTTGATGACCCCTATGCTCATTCCAGGCTCCTCTGAGCAGATGGAGAGGCAGCGGAGTGCAGCGGTCAGGAGGCAGGCCTTCCGGTCAGACAGACCCAGGTTTAAGACCAGAAGCTTCCTCTCACTATTTTCATGAACTTGGTGGGGGAGAAGGAAGCATTTCTTATCTCTAAGCCTCAGCTTCCTCAAGTAATACATGTTGGTCAAAACAAAGTAAGGTCAAGGCAAGGCTTTTAGCACTGGGTCTGGCTGAGATAAGTGCTTAATATGTTACCAGCCACTATAATTATAATAAAGGCTCTGAGAAATCCTGCAGAGGACAAAACTCCTTTAGCTCAGCCTTTCCCCAACCCAGCTGCTGCAGAGTCCTCACAGCGCCCCGGCTGAATTATGATTCCACAAAGCCCCGTGGCACAGCTCTGTTCAAACCTCTTCCTTAGACACGAGGCCTCGGGCCCCAGGCAGAGGAGAATCGGGGCAGCACTGGGCCTTCCTGGTCCCCAGCTCCACGCTCTCACTTCCATAACATCTGTCTACCCCAAAAGCAATCCCTAAAAGTGATGCACAAAAGAATGAAGAGACGTCATACCAAGCCCTTAAGACTAAATATTTTACATTTGGATTCTACAGGGCTTATTTGTCAGTGTTACAGACCAGAGGCAATTAAAAGTCTAAGACCGAGAAGCCTGTTTTTAATAATCCCATCATTATTCTCAATTTTCAGCACCACCACACATGAAAAACCCATTTCCAGTTTCTTTAAAGGTGTTAAATGGCTTTTGCACTGTGATGCACAAGTTTGCCACCAGCTAAACTGCTGCAAAGCGGGTTTGTGGTTTCCGGGCCCCGGGCCTGCTGTGCCCTGTCCCCGCCCAGACCTCAGCCCTCCCCTCCCCTCCCCCACCAGTGGAACAAATTTCAGCTTAAGGGTGTCCTGGACAGCCCAGTCACTCTTGGGTTCCGGGGGCGGACCCACAGCCCCTGGGCGTTGCCACTGGCGTCCCTCGGGGTCTGGCAGATGGGCCGGCAAGAGCTGGATGGAAACTGCTCTTTCCTGTTGGGCCAGCATGCCGGAAGCTGAAGAAAGGCAGGGGCTGTGCCTCTTTCCGTGAGCCGAGCTGAAAGCGGGAAGTCGCGTCCCTGGGGGGCGGCTGCGCAGGGCCCAAGTGAGAAAGGCCAGTTCCGGTGGGCCAGAGCTGCCCCGAGAGCCTTTGCGAGAGACAGCGCGGCCTGTATGAGCGCTGACAAGGCCCAGGCAGTGGTGGGAGACCCCCGCCCTCAGTGACCACCAAATCACCAACAGTGACAACAGGCAGCCCTCGGGCCTCCTCTGGGCGCCATTCCCGGGTGTCTGCACAGCAGCTCTCAACCCTCACTGCCCCTGCTGTTATCCCCATTTTACAAATGGGAAAACTGAGACACAGGGGGGATAAGTGGGCACCCCAAAGGAGCAGTGGGGGTACAGTAGAGAGCAGGGCAAGCAGGGTCTTGGCCCTCACCCAGGTGGGGGACCCCTGAGAATTTCGGCATTGGCAGGTGATGGGGAGACAGGCAGAGGGAGAAGCCTGACCCGAGGAGGCCCAGTGCCAGGATGGAAGAGCACAGAAGGGACAGGACAGAAGGACGAACAGTGAGGATGGGAGGACCTGGTGTGCCTGGCTCAGGGCCCCAGGCAGCGTCCCAGAAGGCACCGGAGAGCCCTAAACCGAGAGGTGTCTTCCCTGGCCGTGAGAGGGTTGGAGACTTCTGTGGCTTCCACCCTAAGCTAAACCTGACATTGGAGGCCACAGACTGCCGCGGACGTCCCTCCAGACACACAGTCACACACACACTTCATCTCAAGCAGCTCAGCTGGCCTGTGTGGTGATGGGAGGCGGGGAGTGGCCTGTGCCTAATGTTTCATTTAGTTAGAGGATCTCGAATTCCCTTCCAGCATAACAGTCTTTCATTTCACATTTCATCATTTGGCACATGGAGTACAGCGATTAGCCCTTAATGGCTCATCAATGAATGCTCATCAAGACACACTGATGACACAACAATGGGATAAGACATTTGGGCAAAATACCCGGGAGACACAGCCAGAGCATCCATGATCAACGAGAGAATTAAGGGAGCAAAGCTTCTTGGTGTGAAATGGCCAAGCAGCTTCCCGAGCACTCACGGAGTCACTGAAGACACACGCGTTGACGGACATAGGAAGAGGCCCTGGAGAAAGAGCCAGGCAATTCTGCATGTCTGATGTGAATTTGGATTTTCAATACCTTAGCTTTTTTTCTGACTCTTGATGTAATGCAACCTCAGAGCACATCATTTAGACATTCTAGAAGAGCATAGAGAAAACCAACCATGGAGCAAAAGCCACTGCAAATATTTTACTCCAGGTCTTCAGTCAATGATCTATGCTCACATAGACGTTTCGTTTCTTCCCTTTAAGTTGGGTTCATATAAAAACAGTTTTGTGTCCTGATTTTTCCCTCAATATTTCATTGTTAATATTTTATCATGACAGTAAAAAATATTAACACTTTTAACTACAGGATATTATTCCATTTATAGGGATGTACTACTGTGTTATAAATCCTCTATTACTGGGTATTTAAGTTGCCTCCAGTTTTCAATGTAAATCATCTGGGTTTTTTTTTTTTTCCAGCAATAACAGATCGGGGTTTCTGGATTGATCATCCCACTGAGAAAAATAAGAAAAGTGGTTGTGACAGTGGATGCTGGGGAAATTCGGAAGCAGAGAAAATGAGCCAGGCCTGGAGAAGTTGGGGTGCTGTGGGAGCCCCTCACTTTAGGCAGGGTTGTGAGAGCTGGATAGAGCAGAGGTTCTCCAGAGACTCATCTGCCCACCTAATGCCACCACCCTGGATTTTGGCCATGCAGAGATGCCTCTTCCACCTCCACGAGAAGGAGCTGGCTTCCCTGGCTGGGAGGGCAGATGCTGACCTCACACCCCTTAGCTTTTCACTGAACTGACTCCCTCCAGCTTGTTCTTCACCCCTCCACTTCCACATCCCCTCCCAGAGGGGAGACATAGGTCTTCTCTCTTTCCCTCTCACGGTCCCCTGAACTTCCACATGTCAACACTACTTCCTACTTGGTTCTTCCCCTGCTCCCAGCTTCCCTGGACCTTACCCTCCTCGGGAGCCTCTTTGTCTTCCACCCACAAGTCCTCACTAATTAACTGTTGATTGAATGAACAAATGAATGAACCAAGAAGGAGCAAATGGGCTGAACCTGCAGTGCCTTTTGGCCAAACCCGGAAGCTGCCTTCTTAGCAATTTCCATCTTTCCCCCGCTGATCAGTTACTCATCCTCTTCCTTTGCAAGTTGAGTGAGCCAAAAGCAAGTGCTTATTTGTGCTAACTGGACGTTTGTTTGCATTTAGGATCATGGAGTTGACTCAATTAAGAAGTGGAGTGGAAAGGAGGCACCACATCTGTTTGGCAGAGAAAGTGAGCAGGCAGAGGCTGAGAGGGAAGCTTCTTTCAAAAACAGTTTTTGTTATTTTGTTATACATTTTTCTCTCTTGACAATCTCCATCCTTCTGGGCACAGATGACACAAGTATAGTACCTGATTGTCTCAAAGTCAAATGACAATGAGATTCCAGGTTGCAGAGCTCTTGCCAGCAATGCCCCAAGCCAGACTGCATGGCCACGATTACAGTTGACCTTGCTGAGCTTTGCATGAGTCTGTTTGATCCTCACAAGAGGCCTAGGCATTGGGCTGCTTCACATTACACAGACAGGGAAACCGAGGCACAGAGTGAGCATGATGGCCTTGTTCAGGTCATACAGCCATAAGTGGCAGAGCCAGGCTTTGACCCCCTAGTCTAGCTCCAGAGCCCATGCCCTGACCACCAGCTGGTCCTCAAAGCTAACATGCTGATTTCTGAAGAAATTCTAGCACATTCCTGCTAACCATAGATAATCAAGCCATTGTTGCCTTGGGTTTAATTTAATAAAACCGATTATTGGAAAAGAGTCACCAAGATAATCAATTCCTTAAACTATGAGAATGAGGCTATCATTGCACAATTTTGCTTTTGATCAGGGGCTGCCCCCCACCCCCCGGAAGAGGAGATGCTTTCGGGTTGAGGCTCCAGCAGGTTGGAGGCTGTGGAGGGCTTCCGTGTCCTAGAAGGAATCTGGGGGCATGTAGATGTCAGACGTGAGCACACCTAAGAGGGACTCTGAGACCACCCAGGACAGAGGGCTGAGGGAGCTGGGCTAAAGGCCCTCTAATGACGCAGCCCCCAAATGGCATGCCAAACCAGGACACAGCCCTGGAGCTGAAGCAGATGGACAACAGGGTCTCCGCCTGTGACTCCCCTCTGAGCCGGGCCCCCTGGCTACCTGTGTGGATGGCAGGGGGCTGGCTGGCATGAACTCAGCAGAGGGCACATACTGTTGGTGACTTTGGCAGGTTGGGGCATTAGGTGTAGGCTCCCAGTTGTTATAACAGCCTGATTTCCTTTGGGGAAATACCTGCTCCCCCATAGTGAGAGGCCCTGCTGGGATGGCACCAATGAGGGGCTGTGACTGGAGCAGGCCTGCCAGACCCTATGGCTCAAGGGGCCCCCTGGAGCAGGCAGGCCCCGAGGGGAAGAGGCTGGGAGCCAGGTCCTTCCAGCCAGTGCTCTGAGGCCCCCCCCACACCAACAGCTCCTAGGTTCCAGGTCTTTTCCAGGCCCAGGTCCCCAGCCACCCCCTGAAACTGTGGGCCCTGCCAAGCCTTCCCAGCAGACCCCTTTCTGCTGGTCAGGGTCATGTGTGTGGCACTCAAGGACCCTGACTGTTCAGGTGCTGCACAGCTGACTGCTAAGTGATGGAATGAATGAATGAGTGACTACCACACAGGAACAGTAGTGACTAAGCATTGGAGGAGGCCAAGGTTTTTGTCAGGGACCTCGCTTTTGTGTCCCAGGTGAGCCACCTCCCAACCAGGTGAACTCAGGCAGATGTCTGAAACTCACCTGTAAGTTGAGGATTGAAAGAGTTCCGCAGCGTTGTAACGCCGATGAAAGGGGCCGTCTGTGTCACACCAGAAGTGCTAAGCCGGGGCCCAGCACCTGACCCTGAAGACGGAAGAGCCGCCTCTATACCAACATCTCCAGGCTGGAATCGTCACTCTCAAAAGTCATCGCCTCCTTGGGGCTACATTTCTTCAACTATGGAAAGGACACGAGTGCCCAAGTGGAGGGGTTAGGGGTGCAACAGACGAGACAAACTGCCACTGCCTGCACTTGACATCAATTTCAGGCATGTACCAACTGTGGCATAGGGAAACTCACTTTCCTTTTCCTAATTGCCCTTCTATGCCTCCAGAACCTAATCAGAGACTGTCCCGGCTGACGGCAGCCTGCCAACCTCTCTTTCTAATAAAGCTAGCGCAGGCCGCAAGGCGAGGCCTAGGAGGTCAGCTGTGTTGACCATCATCCATCTAGATTCATATCATACCTTTTATGTCTTTCTTGCCTTCAGAGCACATGGTATTGGCTTTCCATTTAGAGGAGCATTGGAAAGTTTGCTTTTTATATATATTTATTTAAGGGAAAAATGAGTTGATCCTTAAACAAAGGAAGTTACATTTCCCGCGTTGTACAGAGGTGTGCAACGGCGATAGGCGCTGGGCAGCCGGAGGATGCACGGCGGGGGCAGCGCCCGGGGTGCTGGTGATCAGAGCCGCTGCATGGCTGTGCAGCCCCCATGGGCCGACCACCAGGGTTGAACAAAGAAGTCAGCCTGTACAGAGCCTCTTCCAACCTCTTGGAACTCCTTGGAGGAGCGACCCGCCCTGAGGGATTGGGGTCATTACCGAGGACCTCCTTTAGTGGCCAGCCCCCCTGAGCACCCGCCCCACCCCGGGGATGGCCACCGTGGAGCCCCTGCTGGGACCCTGCCCACAGTCACACAAGTGCCCCTGGGGCTCGGGCAGCTGCTCCTTGGGTTCCAGACTAAGGGAAAATCAATAGGCTAATTCACCCCCTCCTCCTTGGAAAACATATTCCAACCCTTTCAATATCCACCAACAACCCCCTGGTGGCTAAGACCACCCACTGCTCAAGGGGCCCCCGGCAGCAAATGCATCCTTTATGTCTGACTGCTACATGAGCTCCCTGGGCACCTATGCTGGGTGGATGCAAGGCTGAGTGCCTCCCCACCCCCACCCTGAGATGAAGCTTCCCAACTGGGAGGCCCAGCCCCAGCCTATTAAGCTTTTCAGTCCTTAGCATGACAGCCATGAGCAGGAGCCAGAGGTGCCCCAGTCACACCTAGAGGGGTAGAAAGATAAAAACAGGCTGGCTGGCTTTACATGACCATGAACATGAGGGTGGCAGAAGTCAGTGATACGAAATGTGGCTTGGGCTGGGGCTGAGGGATATTTGCCCCCAACCCAAAGAGGCAATCCCCCTGCCCAGGATTCTCCAGTAGGGCTGTGTGTCTTTGAGTCTAGAAAAGCTTTTCTCCGTATTATTTTTAAATGTCCAGGAGTCAGTATCTCAATTATCTGATGACACCATTGAAGCAATGAATGGGCAAAAAGTTGAGAATGAAATTGGGATCTGAGCTAAGTACTGGGGGAAATGGGGATTCTAGGGGAGAGAGGAGAAAGCATGAGAAAAGAATGAAGGAAAGAAGTGGGAAAGGGATGAAGAGAAGGAGGGAAGGAGGGATGTGGGGAAGGGGGGAATAACAGAAGGAAGGAGGAAAGGAAGGAGAGGAGAGGAGAGGAGATAAATAATGGATTAGGACTTTTTTTTTTTTTTTTTTTTTTTTTTTTTAAAGAGAGAGGGAGGAAGGGAAGGAAAGACAGAGAAGGAAGGAAGGATGGAAGGGAGGAAGAAAGGGAAACATCTTTAAACATTTTCTTGTTTTATTATATTTTGTTTGTTTGTTTGTTTTTTACATGGGCTGGGGCCGGGAATCGAACCGGGGTCCTCCGGCATGGCAGGCAAGCACTCTTGCCCGCTGAGCCACCGCGGCCCGCCCCGGATTAGGACCTTTTTGGCTGAAAGTGACAAAGCCCCAAATAAAGCAAATAAACACAAAGTGATGGAATATTGACTCATGGAGCTGGGAAATTCAAAAGGCAGGTAGGCTTCAGGCAAAGAGCGTTCCAGGAGACGGAGCAATGCTACAGGCACCCATTTCCCTGCTCTGTCATCCTCAGCATTTCAAATTGGTGCATACAGCCCTGGCTGACCACCAACAGCTCCAGCCTTCCACCACCTTCTAACCCAGCCGCCCAGAGAGAAAACCCAGCCTCTGGGTCAATACATCAGAGGACTCTCACTGGCTTGCTTGGGTCATGTGCTCACCGCCAGCCCAATCACCATGTCCCACAGGAGAGATAAGCTGGTGGGCCAGCTTAGTACATGATGAAATGAAAGGTACCAGGCAGCCAGGAAAGAGGATGGGAGAAGAGGAAGAAACTATGAGTTCTCAGGCACCTACTCTCTGTCAAGTACTGTGATATGAGCCTTTGATACATCTTTTTCCCCCAGGTTAATCTTTATCTTTACCATGCCAGGGAGGTATTTTGTCCCCATCCTACAGATGAGAACATTGAAGCAATGTCAGACTTTATTACCTTCAGGTTGCAGATCTGTCAGGTTTGGGGATAGCAGTTGGGGGTGGCTTAAGGAAGCCCCACCCTCCCCCAAACTGCCCAGGAGCAGCCTGGGCCTGGGCCCACACGGGCTGCTGAACAGGGAGGTTTTGGCCATGGCCTTGGCAGTGGCAACATCCCTGAGCAAACATACAGGGATTGAAGGAAATCCGTGAGGTCCTATGATGGGTACAGTTGCTAAACATCCATTCACTCTCTCGCCACCGTGCAAAAATGTACACCAGGCACTGTGCTAGGTGCTGGAGACACAAAGACGAGTATGAACCTATCTCAGTCCTCAGGCAAAGACAGGTAGACAGCCAAGAACATCTGTAAATAAACATCTGTAAAATATAATCTTAGGAGGCAAATGCGAGAAGGCTTCGGCTACAGTGAGGCTTCCAGAAAGTCAGCTATTCCAGAGAGCCACGGTTTCTGCATTGCTAAGGCCTTATTCCTTTAAGCATCAAAATATGGGGGAATCTTTGTTATAGTTTTAACCCTCTAGGATGGAAGTATTTCTTAGCTGCCGCATACATTTTTCCTAACTTCTGAGCAGCATCTGCTGCACACAGTTGAACCCTTCATTGCCCACTCAGTCATTGAGATAAACGTGAATGAAATAACAAATTGACCTGGCTACTGAGGAGAAAGTCAGCTCCCGTCACCGCAAGTATTCAAGGAGAGGTTGCATCACCCTGTGGGTGAGGTGTTGAAGGTGGGTTGATTATGCAGGGATCCTCAACCAGGGGAGATTTTGACACACATACATGCACACACACACACACACACACACACACACACACAGGGACATTTGTCCATGTCTGGAGACATCTTGGTTTCATGACTGTAGGGAGCATGGTGCTCCCCATGTCAAGAGGGAAGAGTCCAGCGATGCTGTCAACCACCCTGCAGTTCATGGGACAGCCCCCTCAGCAAAAAGTATCCAGTCCAGAATGTTACTAGTGCCAGGATGAGAACCCTGTGCTAGAGGGAAACTGGATTAACAATCTAAACAGGTGATCCATGTGGATCATGTATCTTGGTGTTTGGCTCATAAGAAGGTTTTAAAATGTATTAAAAATATTTGCTCCATTGATTGTTGTCCTTACCACCACCTCCATTGTCATCACCATCACCATCATCACCACCACCGCCATCACCACCACCGCCATCACTACCACCACCATCACCATCACTACCGTCACCACCATCATCACCACCATCACCACCACCACTATCAATAGTGCCACCACCGTCACCACCACCGTCACCACCACCGTCACCACCACCATCATCACTATCACCAGACCACCGCCACATTCACCTCACCACCATCATTGTTATCACCACCATCATTGCCATCACCACCGTCACCACCACCATCACATTCATCACCATGTGGCTGTTTGAAGCTGTTATGTACATTAAAACATGTACCCCATGTTTTAATCCTAATCCAATCTCATGGGAACAGCTATTTCTTTTAATCCTGATTCATTATATTGTAGGGTGGAAATTTTTATTAGATTATCTCCATGGAGATGTGATACTCAGTTGTGGATGTAACTTTTTTATTAGACGGAGATGTGACTCCATCTTTTCAAGGCGGGTCTTGATTGAAAGGGGAAACATTTTGAGACCTTAGATCTAGACTCTTGGAGAACAGTTACTTCACAGACATAGACTTTGGAGTTGCTAGGAGTGCCCACAGAGAGGGAGATGCCTAGGCATGGGCAGAACCCAGCAAATGTCACCATGTGCCATCCCATGAGATGCTGAGCAAACCCAAACCCAGAGCTGTGTCCCAGAGTTATGAGTGAAGGCCCACATATACTTAGAGAGGAAACTACTGGCATCAGAAGCTGGAAGCAATGAATCAGGAAAAAGGATGAGCAGACACCAGCTACATGCCTCCCCAGCTGACAAAGGTGTTCTGGATGGCATCAACCTTCCTTAAGATAAGGTAACCTCTTGTTGGTGCCTTAGTTTGGACATTTTTTAGCACTAGAACTGTAGACTTGTAACCTATTAAATTCCCTTTTTTAAAAGAATTTCCATTTCTGGTATATTGCATTCCAGAAGCTTAACAGACTAATACAACCATCATCACCATCATCATCACCATCACCACCATCACCATCACTACCACCACCACCATCACCACCACCACCAACATCATTATCACCATCACTCCCACAACCACCATCACCATCACCATCACCATCACCACCATCACCATCACCATCATCATCATCATCATCATCACCATCACCACCACAACCACCATCACCACCACCACCACCACCACCATCACCACCATCACCACCACCACCATCACCACCACCGCCATCACCACCACCACCATCACCACCACCACCACCAGCATCACCACCACCATCACCACCACTGCCATCACCACCACCACCATCACCACCATCGTCACCACCACCACCACCACCACTGCCACCATCACCGCCACCACCACCACCATCACAACCATCATCACCACCACCACCACCACCATCACTGCCATCACCACCACCACCATCACTACCACCACCATCACCACCATCACCACCACCACCACCACCACCATAACCATCTTCACCATCACCACCATCATCACCATTATGATGACTTTTTTAAATTGTTGCCTCCAAGGACATATTTAACCTTCAAGCACTTTCCTTTACCTGACCCACAGGCTATAGAACTATTCAGCCCATGGATGCAAAATGCCTGGTCTGGCACACATTACCAGACACATATGTCATGCACTACCCGAGCACACATGCTGTTCCATCTCTGTCTCCTAAGGTGACTTTCAAGGCATTACCTGGGCCCTCCTCAGAAGCTCAAGATGCCCACCTATAAAATGGGCACCCAGATCTTGGTCCTTCTGTTGCTGAGAACAGAGCTAAGTGCCTACAATTACTGCCCTGAATTGCTTTGAACCTCATGGTGAAAAAACAGGTAGCGCATTAAAGAAATTGAAGTTCCCTGTTCCCCCATGGCCATTAGCTTTGCTGCTGGACACACTGCAATGGCCATCCTGAGCTTCTCTGCAGAACAACACAAGTACTCCCAGCACACATTTTTCTGGGGCCTTCAGTCCCCTCCAGAATATTTCTGAGGAGTCTGAAAACTGGGGGAAGGACCTCCTCTTCTGCTTTTTCTCGATTACACCACTGTCTCATGTCCACTTATCGCTTCATTTTGCCCCAAACCTGAACATGGGCTTGCCCTGCTTCCCCCAGTACACCATCCCACTGAGGGCCATACCAAGTTAGTGGGTCTGAACCGCAGGGTGGTTTCAAGAAGTAGAAGCTAAGGAAGGCAGATTATAGAAGGGAGAAAAAACAAGTTAAGGGAAGACGCCAGATGGCACCCCTGGAGCATCAGCCACAGCCCAGCCTGGGGCCTCCAGACCAGTTCTTCTCTGGCCCTAGACTGCGCCCTGCCACTCACCCAGTGTTCCCTCCTCATTCTCTTGAATCCAACTCCTGAGCCCCGTGCCCTGCCCACATCTAGCCAGCTCTGGGGCTTGCCCAAAAACACTGTGTTCTGAAGCCACTGAAGAGAGAACTGGGTGGCATAAAATAGCATTGGAGAGAATTTCTATCCCAGAGAATGAAAACATTCTTCCTACAATACAGAGACTCGCATTTTCCTCGGCAAGCAAAATCACATGCCTTTTTCTGTCAGTGTGTCCCCATTCCAGGCCTTTCCTGGCAAATAAGCCCCACAAAATGCTTTCTTAGACTGAAGAGACATTTTGTCAAGCAATGGATTTTCCTTCCACTTCCTGATAAGCCCAGTTTTAAACCAGGAGCTTGCCCTCTCAGGTTACACCCTCTTTTAGCGCTAGCTCATTGCAGCTCTCCACTTTCAAGCTGGAAGCAGTTCAGTTGCTCCCCGGGGACCAGCCCTTTTCTTGGGATGCTGCCCAAGAAGCTGCTAATCCTTGTAGTCTTGATCCCAAATCTGTCATCCCCTGAATTGCCCTTCTGGGCTGATATTCAAAATGTGCTCAATTTTAAAACCATTTTCCCTTTGGTTTCAAATACCTTGCAGGTTTGATAGAGCGTCTCCTAAAACCAGTAGAGGGGGGGTCGCTTTCTTTCTCTTCTGCTCTTAAAATATGACTTTGAAGTCTGCCCCCAAAGTAAGATAAAACTTTTGTGTGTGTTCTGCTCTTGCCAAGAGTAGTTAGGCCAGGTGGCCGGGTGAGCTGTGATTCCTTCTCTTATGACATCATGTTACAACCTCAAAATTAACGAGATATCACTGCAGGAAAGTCAAGCTTCAAAAGACAATAATTCTTGAGATCAAACACAATAAGCCCGTCCCTGCCCTTGAGTAGAGAAGTATAACCTTCTTCACAGTGGAGACCCTGTCCAGCCTCCTGACCCAAACCAGATTCCTGGTGATCAGGGGGCATTTGTTCAGCAGAATGAAGTCAGATGGTCCTCTGTTGCCCTCCAGGCTCAGCCACGGGATAGGACCACCAGTCTATTGAGGATCTTCCTCGGGTGGTTACAAAATCAAAGAGGTTTTATATGTTTTCCAACTGTGTGGTCACAATGCCCTGTTCACTGATGAGCAAGCTACCTCCAAATTTCTCTCCATCAGAGTTCTTAGTTTTCAGTCACTTTCACACAATTCAAACAGCTGGACTTTGGGTTCTGGAGACTCAGCATGTTCCTTGTAAACTTTCCTTTCTCATCTCCCAGGGGCTTGGTGGTGGGATGGTAGGAACCCTGGCTCTCAAAGCTCATGTCCCCCTTGCTGCCTGGAACTACTGCTCCTCACGTTGGGAAGAAGGGGTGGGAAGCCTGCCTGCCTCTGTTAAGGGCACAGTCCACTCCTCGAGTGGTGAGAGGTGGTGCCTCCCAATCTTTAGCAGGCATCAGAATTACCAGGAGGGCTGGTGAAGATGCTGATTGCTGGGCCCTACTCCCAGAATATCTGATTCAGTGCATCTGGGAATTTGCAGTTTCAACACTTTGCCCCCTAAGCTTGCTGCCTGTGGTCCTACCTGTAAGAGGCCCACAGGGCCATGAGAACTTGGGGCTCTTTCAACTGTTGGGTCTATAGGAACCACCAGAGCCCTTAATAAGGAAGTTCCTTGAGCAGGTCAGTCCAATAGAGACATCTTACAAGTCACATATGTCATTTTGAATTTTCCAGAGCCACATTTTTTAAAAAATAAAAAGAAACAGTGAAATTAGTTATAATAATAGATGTCATTTACCCAATATATCCAAAATGTTACCATTTCAACATGTGAGCAATGTAAAAATTGTTAGTGAGATATTTCCACTTAGGGCACCTCCCAATTCAGTCCCTTGCATTTCAAATGCTCAGTGACCACCTGTGGCCATGGCTGTCATATTGAACAGTGTGGTCCAGGACCTACACATGGGACAATATGGAAACTGCTCTTCTGGAAAGTTCCTTTCTGGTTCCTTCCTGAAATGACACCACTTCCTTCCAGCACCACCATTTGAACAAATGCTTCTCTAACCCAGTGCTTCTCAAACCTGGCTGTGCATTGTAATCACTTGGGGGGTCTTAAACCATTCTCATCTGGGTTCTGGCCCCTAAGTATCTGATTCCATTGGTTAGAGGTACAGTCTGGGCATTGGGATGTTTTTGGTTTTTTCTTTGAATTTCTCCAGGTGATTCTAATGTCCAGCAAAGTTTGAAATTCGCTGCTCTAATCATCTCATGGAAGTCACCCCTCCCGCCAGCAGGTCAGAGAGCCCCATAAGACTGTGAAACCCCAAATCCAGGCTGGGACCAGCCACATCGGCACCAGCTGGAGCCTTAGGGGATGCTCAGAATGTCTGGCCACACCACAGGCCTGCTGAGTTAGAACCAGAATTCTAATAAGATCCCAGAGTTCCCCCTACACATGTTAAATATTGAGAAGCGCGGCCTTAATGGCAGCAATTTCTTACACATGCTCATTCTCTCCTCCCAGAAGCCAGGCCCAGTACAGCTCCCTGGCAACACTGTTGAGAGGGATGGAGGTTTCGGGGAGACGGCTTGACCAGAGGGGATGCGGCTTGGATTCTAGCCTGGCGGCCACACTTGCACACCTGATGCTGAGAAATTCACTTCCCCTCTGGGAGCCTCAGGCTCCACAACTGCACGATATGGAAATGGCCACCGTCTGAATGAGAACATTCTGACCTGCAGAAGCGTTTTGCTTGGGTAAAAATTTACAAAAATTAAAATGGTTCCTAACCGTTAAAAGAGGGAATTGCACACAAAACTCAAAAGTCATGTTTCTCATGAGAACTTACGAGATCTGGCATAGCTGGGCCCACATTTCCTCAGTGCAACAAGGCCTGCTGAGTTAGAAACAAAATTCTTCAAGTCACCCAGACACCTGCCAGACCCCTCTTCATTCATCACAGTAGCCACCTAGCCCCAGAGTCTGACAAGTTTGAGACCCCTTGTTTTGTAGCAAGGTATCTAAGCTGGAGCTACATTTCTCCCAATTCTCTTTTCTGTGCAGTTCCGGGGCAGGGTTGACCACAAGAGAAGTCCGTAGGAGATTGGGGAGGCAGGAGTGAAGGGCTAAGCGAGGATGCTTCTCTGAGTCCAAGACCAAGTATATGAACAGCTTCCCGGGGAAGGACCCCAGCTCCCTGTGTTGCCAAGCTGGAGGAGGCACGAGACAGACAGGGGTCCCAGTTCGTCTTCGCTCTCCCTTACTGATGGGGAGCTTTTCTCCCTGACCAATAGCCCTGTTGACCTGCAGTAACTTCAGGCTGACCCCCAGATGTAGAGGAAACTGCCCTCCATAGACTTTATCACCATCTCCCATAATTGTGTATATTCTATGCCTGAAATAAATGTCTTCTCTATATCACTCATGGGGTTCCATCAGAGAAGCAAGACTGCATTTATAAATACAGCTCTGGAGGACTGGATCCTCTCCAAGGCAGGGATTCATGGCTGGGGGTCACAGGTCTTATATGGGTGAGAGTCACTCAAAAGCTGCAGCTCCCTTGCAGACAAGGCACATAGGCAAAGCAGTTGGCTCAAGCTGGTGTGAGACCCGTGGGTCTCCAAGCTGATGTGCACTCATTTTACTTGGAGATCTTGGTCTCTTACTGACATGCAGATTCCTTGCAGCGAATCTGTGGTGGGGCCCAAGATTCTGCATTTCTCACAAGTTCCCAGGTGCTGCAAGTCCATAGGCCCCACTTTGAGTAGTGAGGTGGTCAGTGGTCCCCAGCCCCCATACCAGGATCCTTCTCTAAGGCCTCTCCTAACTCTAATGCTCAATAGTGTGCCCAATTTACCCCAAGTGACACCGATGTGAGAGGCAAAGAAGTCCAAGGAGGCCACAGCAATTCCACAGAACCTCATCAGCCCTAAGATGAAGCTGCACACAGGCTACACAGAGCACCATGAGGCTTTGCAGCCGCTACAGGTCAACTCAGCCAGACTCTGGTCAGCACAGCCCTGCAGGAGCCAAAGATGCCCCAGCTCATGGGAAGGAGATGCTTACCTTCCCTGGGCAGGAAGCAAGCTCAGTGGGTCACCCTTAGCAATGATGCCCTCCACTCCCCACACCCACCATCACCCTCCCATCAAACTGCACAAGGTAAAGCCACCGCCCTGCCAGTTTCATGTGGACCACATCGCCCCTTGTCAGCCTTTGTCCCCAGTCCCTGGTGCACTGCCTGATCGATGGTAGAGGCTCAATAAATATATGCTAGATGAACAAACAAATGAAAGAATGAAATGGTTCATCTTGAGTTGGCTTCCCTTGGCCATTTGGACCTTCTAGGACTCTTCATCCCAAATCCTGTTGTTTGTTTGTGAGAGTTAAAAGACCGCAGACCCATGTCACCATTTTCCTACAATCTGGGTAGAAAGATAAGCCTGCCACTCAAAGGTCCTAGGCCTTGCTTTCAGAGGCAAAGGAGAACAGTCAAGGGCAGAGGGTCTCAGATTTGGCCAAGCATTAGAATCACCAGTGGTGTGTGTTAAAAATGCAGATGCCCAGGCCCCACTGCAAGCTTGCTGAATGAGCCTCTGGAGGTGCAGCCCCAGCATCTGCATTTTATCAGGCTCCCCAGGAGGTTCTGGGGTGCAGTTGCTTAGGGACCTTCCACTGTTTCTCTCCATTCTGCAGCCACCCACCACTGGCATGAATCAGCGAGAGGCTTCTATTGGTTCACAGGTTAGGTCAACACATGTTGATGAAGCATCTACCTCGTGGCTGGCCCTGGTTGGAGTGTGGAGAAGACAGAAGAGGATAAGACACAGGACTTGTCCCCAGAGAGCTCACTCTATAGCTCAGAGGGGAAAGCAGATAAGCCAGGACGAAGTGTGTTTTCCAAGCACCACGCCACATAGGACGAACCCTGGAGAAACCCAATCTGCTGTGACCCAGAGGCAGGAACATCTCTACTGCTACCTGGAGGCTGAGAAGGAGGGAGCCAGGACGAGGTCAGCACAACGGGACACAGCGTCCCCGGCTGAGTGCCTGGTATTTGGTCCTGAGGGGAAGGGAGCACAGCTTAACCAGCACACGTCTCCCAGTTAACTCTAAGCAAGGGGTACTGATTGCCCAGGTTCTGGAATAAGAGGTGATGTGCCCTGGGAAGCATTTGAGTATCATCCACTCTTTAGAAGCTAAGTAGATGTCACCCATTTGAAGTCAGTCTGTAATAAAATAGCCTTCCCTGTTATTGAGAGTTTGCCCTGATCCTGCCAAACCCCACACTTGATTTAAAATCCTTCCATCTGGAATTATCAGTTAAGGGCAGTTTATCAAAGTAAAGATGGATGGTGGAAGCCGATTTTGCTGCTGGCATTCAGAAAAATGCGTTATCCCCCTGCCATTCAGCCAGAGTTCTTTAATCATGGTTGATTGAAGGTTACCAACCTTGAATTATTAGTTAATGGCATCCTAGCAAAGGAATGATTTATTGGGTGAATCTACTTTGCAAGCAAACGCAGATCCTGAATCGGTAGGTATTTCATCCGAAGCCGAAATGTACATTATTTCGCTCATCTCTCTTCACTCCAGAAATAAAAAGCCAAGGCAAATGCTGATATTTAGTCTTGACCATCCTGAGCTAGGAAGCCAGAGGCCCAAGACACAATAGAGTTCCCAAATTTTCTACTTCCCGAGTTCACCTACATCCGAAGGGTGCCCTCCCAGCACCCCTCCCCTCGGAGCGCCAGCCTCAGCAACTGTGACACGGTCACCTTCGCCTTGGGCCCCAGCCTGAAACACCAGCCCTGCTGATGCCACACAGACCTGGGGTCCTGGCTGCCACCTTGTTGGGTCATTTGCTTAAGGGCAAAGTAGTTTGACTCCAGGTGAAAGAGGAGCACTTGTTTTATCATGTATCATGTCAGGGATCCAGTCTCCCCTTCTTCTGTGGTTCATCTCACATCCCCTGAAGGATAAGATCAGGGCAGCTGTGGGCCTCCAAGACCCCCCAGCTCTCCTGCCCACACAGGTGTGAGCCCACTGCCCCCTGCTGCTCCCCCACCCTTGAGACCTCAGTCCAGCAAACCCTACCAGAGCCCCTGACTCCCAGAGAGGACAGGACCTGCTATGTGTGCTCCATCCCCATACATCTCCCTTGTGTGGCACTCAATAGAGCTATGGTTTCCTCTTTATCGTGTAGTGATCTGATTAATTTTCATCTCCCCCTTAGACTTCTGCTCCATACGGAGGGAAATCATTACTTTGTTCACTTGGACACCCCTAGAATCCAGCACTGGGTTTGGGGGTTGGTGGGTTAATAAGAACCACCTGGAATTAGAATCCATTGAGAGAGGTGGCGGTGGGGGGTGCAGGGGGGCAGTGGACACCAACATGCCCACCTGACTTACCAGGAGGAAGGAGGCTGAGCTCCGTCAGTCCTCTACCCACTATTCTACCTGCACGTTGGAGGACTGCTGCCTCCTGGGAGGGGAGGAAAGAAATTGTCAGATTCCCCAGCCCATGCATTCAAGAAATGGGGGCCATAGCCTGACTCTAACCAATAGGATAATCCCCTCCGCGGAGAGCATGCATGCGAAAGAGGGGCCTGGTGTCAACTTAGCCATGGTCCCTCCTTACGAAGAAGCCCTCAAGATCCAGCACAATCCAGGCACTGAGCAAGAGTAGAATGAGTGAGTGAGTGAAAACGAAGATGGGAGAGAAGGATGTGCTGCCGCACAAGCACAGCACAAACAAGGCCTAGCCATGGGGCAGCCCCTCATGCATGGGCAGGACAAGTGGTGGGCGGGGATGCCTGGGCTGGGGGTGGTGGTGGCATGAGATGGGATGAAGAGGCTGCCTGGGGAGTGGGGGCGGGTCTAGCCAGAACCCATAGTCATATCTAAAAATCTGAATCTACAGGACTTAAATCACACACCTGTTGCTTCTTTACATAAAACCATCAAGTGGGGCGGGCCATGGTGGCTCAGTAGGCAAGAATACTTGCCTGCCATACCAGAGGACCCAGGTTTGATTCCCGGTGCCTGCCCACGTGAAAAATAAAAACCATCAGGTGGCTTTTCGGGCTGGGAGAATTAACTCCCAAAACTGCCTGTGAAACCTGCCCCACCCCCCACCTCTCCACCACCTACCCCCAGACCCCCCAGTCTCCGCAACCTCCTTTCCTGTGTGTTCCTTGAGCCACCAGCCCTTTCCCGCCAGGCCAAGCACCATGCACGTGCACAGCTGCTGCTGCTGGGCTCCCCTGGAACCTGGACTCCTGAGAGCAAGGCCCCCATGCTCTGCACAGAGGAGCCACTTGGTAGGTGTCAGTTCTATGAATGGGAACCCCAAAGAAACAATGGGGGCCTCCAGAACTCTTTGCTCTTAGGCACAAGGTTTGAGCCACTCTTTGCTAACATCAGGGGGCCGCTCAGGTGAGCTGAGCACCCCAGGTCACCAGCAGCACAGCAAGCAGGCTCTGCCATGGGGTGGAGGTGAACGCCACAGCTCTCACCTGGGCAGGGTAAAGAGGCCTCCTGGGCAGAGCAGGTAGGCTGGCCACAAAGGCGGGGTGGGGTTTCTGCAGGTAGAGATGGATGACAGGATCCCAGGAAGAGGGGATAGCAGGAGCAAAGGCTGGGAGGGAGGACCAAGGAAGTGTTGGTGATAGCAAGTAACAGTTTTCCTGGAGCTTCAGGACCCGCCTGAGAGCTAGGTCAGGGTCAAGGTTTGGAGGTCCATGAGTGGAAACCCACAAGCCCTGGGGAGCCACAGAGGGCTGCTGAGCAGGGATCAGAGATACTGGAAGCACAGAAGTGAGGCAGGAGGCCGAGCGAACGTGGCAATGCAGACAGAAAGGGGAGGATAAGACCTCTGGGTAGGTTGGGGGTGATGTGGCAGCTTAAAGGCCGGAGGGAAAGGAGGAAATGGAGGTGATGGTGATTCAGCATCAAACACAGTCCAGCAATAAGATGCACAGAAACCACATGGCCAGTTCTAGGGCTGGGCCCATTTTCTCCAAAACGGGAAGCTGGTGAAGTTTCTATTCACCCCTCTTACAATCAACCCACTGGTAAAATGCACAAAGGACAAAAAACAGGCAGTACACAGGAAAATAAATTAAGCATATTTTCATATGCTTAACACCACTTATAATCGAAGACATGGAAATTAAAACTAAAATTGCAATTTTTTTACATAGATTGGTAATGATTTAAAAACTAACAATGCACACTATTCATGGGCACGTCAAAGAAAATCTGTCAATAGGTATTTATTTTGGTTTGCTAAATGCTGCCAAATACCAGAAATGGAATGACTTTTAAAAAGGGAATTTATTAAGTTACAAGTTTATAGTTATAAGGTCATAAAAACTGGGCATCCAGAGAAAGATACCCTGACTCAAGAAGGGCCCATGTGTCAGCTGGGAAGGCACAAGGCTGGCATCTACTGGTCCTTGTTCCCAGTTCCATTGCTTCAAGCTTCTAATGTCAGTGGTTTCCTCTCTCAGCATCTGTGTGCCTTCACTTAGCTCCTCTGAGACACACTTTGGGTTCTGGGTCACTTAACTTCTCATGGGAAGGCACATTGTGTCTACTGGGCTCCACATCTTCAAACGTCTGTGTCTAGGCATCTGCCATCTGTCAGCACTCCAAGCATTTCCAAATGTCTGTGTCTCTGTAGGCTCTGAGCTTTCTCCAAAATGTTTCCCCTTTCAAAGAACTCCAGTAAACTAATCAAGACCTACTTTGAATGGGCAGAGTCACATCTCCATCTAGGCAAAAGGCCACACCCATAATTGGGTGTGTCATATCTCCATGGAAACAATCCAATCAAAGTTTCCACCTCATGATATTGAATCAGGATTAAAAGAAGCATGGCTGCTCCCACAAGATTGGATCAGGATAAAGAACAACCCTTTTCTGGGGTACATAAGAGCATCAAAGCAGCACTGTATTAAAATTAAAAGTGTGCATTCCTATCAATTCAAGAAGCTCAATTTCAGGATTTCACTCTAACAAAATGCCTGAATATATGTGCAAAAGGGCACTAATAAGAATGTTCTGGAAGGGTTGTCATCATCTCCAGGCTAAGTATCTCAGCTTTCCTGGGCATCAGAACACCTGAAAATCTTGCTGAAACACATGGCCAGGACCAACCCCATGGTTTCAATTCTGTAGCTCTGGAGCAAGACCCAAGAAGTTGCATTTTTAATACTTTCCTAGAGGATCTGATGCTGTTCGTCTGGGACCCCACTTTGAGAACCGCTGTAGCCAGTGGGTCAGAGGTCTCTGTTTCCAAGACAGCAGGCCCCAGGGATTGCAAGGGCCACTTCTGTTTCAACCTCAGGATCTTGGCCAAATCCTAGGCTCAACAATAGCCAATGCCTGCAATTGAGAACCGGCTTCATGACCCAGAGCGCACGTGCCCTTTGGGAGCCTTTCCCATCCTCCGGGCCAGGCAGCCTCAGCACAGGCAGGGCAGCAGGAACAGGGTCTGAGGGGCCTGAGTTCAAATTCCCACTCTGCTGACAGCTGCGTACATGTGAGCAGTTCACGGTGCCCCCAAGATTCAGAGTCCCCATGAGCCAAGCAGAGGCCATGGCAACCTCTGCCTGGGGCGCCTGCTGTAAGGATTAAATGAAAAGGGGGAAAGGTGCAGTGCCTGGCTCACACCACATAGGTGTTCGGTAAAGGCAGCTGCCAGGGAAAAAATATTAAAGAACCGTCCAATCAGGTTCTGTCCCCAGTAACCCACTGACTACTTGAAGAAACAGGATAGTATTCTGTCAATAGTTATTGACAGTCAAGGCCAAGTGTTGTCCTGCTAAGCTGTGTGAGTTCTCAGAGTGTCCCTCCTTTCTGGGTCATAGCTTGGCCATAAATCAGCACCCCACTCCCTGGCTGATAAGAGGCAGTCCCATCCCCAAGAAAGGGATTCATGTCCTGCCCACAACCGTCCCTCCCCAGAGGCAGAGGCATGGACAGCTTGGGGATAACACCACTTTAATCTCAGAGTCCTGATTCTTTGGGTTTTCTACTGTGATTTGCAGTGATTTAACATGGACTGGGCCCCGTGGCATTGCAGGAGCATTTCTAAAGACCCATTGCTTTTTCTGTGTGTGGCGCCCGACTGCTCCACAACCCAACAAAGACTTGCTATTAAGACAGTAAAACTGAGAATGGGCCTCAGCCACCTACCTCTGAAAATCTCTTAGGCAAAGTTGCTGAGCGGAGCATTTCCTCTAAGCCCAAGCGGAGAAGTCCTGGCAGAAACACTTTTTGTAAGCGTCCCAGGGGCTGGCAGGCCTTAGCGGCGGGGTAGCCTGCCCGGTGCTCAAACATAAGTTGCAGGCCAGGCCGAGGTATTTTTAGCCCCTTTCCCTCTTGAGCAGAGCCTTCAGGGGTGGGGTGAGGGAACATTCCTGAACTCTGGGCTTGGCCTGTTCTCCTAGCTAATTTAAGCCTTTTGCTGCTCTGACCCTTTGCCTCTTGACCTTTCCCCCAGAGGGCAGAGCTCTTCCTTCCTCCTTGGAGGCCCTGCAGCTCTAACGCTCACATGTGAAGGACAGCAACTGCCTCTCCTGGGACAAAGTGCCTCTCTAGGCAAACGGGGCCATCCATGCTCAAATGAAACCCGAGGAGGTGTACTGTTAAGCTGGAGGGGACAGTGACACTGCACCTCAGGGTTCCAGAATCTTCAACTCCCCTGGGTTTTCCACCTCCCCACTTTACAGTTTCCCCCACAATCTAACTTCATTTATATTACCTTTCTTAGCACATGCATTTACTTTGGCTACAGATTTAAAAATCTCGTAGGTTTTTTCATGGGCTTGACATGCTGGTTATTTTCCCCCAATATACACCGTCTTGGTTTGCCAGTCTGCTATGACAAACACCACACAATGGGTTGGCTTAAGCAATGGGAAGTTATTGGCTCATGGTTTTGAGCTTAAGAGAAACCAAAATTGCAGTGTCAGAAGGTGATGCCGTCTCCCCAGTTTTGTGCTGGCAGCTGACAATCCTTAGGGGTCCTTGGCTTGCATCCCTGCCTCCCATTACATAGCGACATACACTTCCTTCTCTTCCGGTTTCAGTGACTTCTGGCTCTGCCCTGCAGTTTTTTCTCATTTTGTTTGAATTTCTTCTGCTAATAAATGACTCCAGTGAGCCAGATGCAGATCCACCCTTGTTCAGTTGGGCCATACTTTAACTAAAAGTGACATCTTCAAAAGGACTCCTGTTTGCGATGGGTTCACACCCAGCTTAAGAACATGTCTAAACTGGGATACGGAATTCAACCTATCACTTACATTAAAGAGAAGTCTATCAAAATTTGCAGAAAGAAGGAAAGAGAAAATAAGAAACTCATCCATGTACCTTGCATAAGCAGTGCTGAGAATGTGCAAGAATGTCCCACTGCAGAAGCACTGGTATACTGCAGCTTACCCAGTTCTGCAGAGGGAAAATGATTTGCTAACAGATCTGCACCTCTCATCTCTTCTGCCATGTTCACACCACACACATACACTCATACACCAGTCCCATCCACCTGGATAATTGACACCTCCTCCAGGAAGCCTTCGCCAAAGCTCTCACCATCAAGAATGGGCACTTGATGTGAACAGTGTTCTGTTTAGCCCTGAGATGACTCTGCACTGCAGCTGCCTGGCTATTTTCCCCTGCCAGCTCCTAGGAAACAGCCCCTTGTTAAGAAGTAACTAGGATCACAGTCTCTGGAGAGTGATTGCATGGGCTCAGATTCTACCTTGCTCACTTACTAGCTGTATAAGCACACTTTGCCTGCATGGGAAATAAACCTTTATTGGGTTAAGACATTTTGGGGATTTGCCTCTTATAGCTACTAGCGTTAATTTCCCTGACTGATATATGTATGAATTTCAGTGTTAATTTTTCACTTCAACTATTTCCACTCATTGAAAAACTAGAGCCTTTCTGTTAGCATTTCAATAATTATAGTTATCCAACTGTAATACTGTTACATTATTATTCCTTATTATTATAAACTGGCTTTTTCCCTGTCAACATGATCAGACTTTATAAGAAAATATGAAATATAAGACATCTAGCACATATATATATATTCCTTTTAATGCAATTTTATTGAGATATATTTACATACTATATAATCATCCAAAGTGTGCAATCAATATATGTGAACAAACATATATATATACGTGTGAACCAACATATAGTTGTGAATGCACAAGTGTCATCATATAGCTGTGCATTCATCACCACAATCAATTTTTGAACATTTTCATTACTCCAGAAAGAAAAAAGAACACTCAAATTATCCCATACCCCTTATCCCCACCCCCTATTGTTTATTTATTTTTGTTATCTTTTTACTCATCAGCCATACACTGGATAAAGTGAGTGTCAGCAACAAGGTTTTCACAATCACATGGTCACACTGTAAAGCTATTATAGTTATACAATCATCTGCAAGAATCAAGGCCACTGGAACACAGTTCAGCAGTTTCTGGGACTTCCCTCCAGCCACTTCAATACACCATAAACTAGAAAGGGATATCTATATAATGCATAAGCATAACCTCCTGATAACCTCTCATCTCTGTTTGAAATCTCTCAGCTACTGATACTTAATTTTGTCTTATTACTCTCTTTCCCCTTTTGGTCAAGAAGGCTTTCTCAATCCCTTGATGCCAGGTTCTGGCTTATCCCCAGGAGTCAGGTCCCACATTGCCAGGGAGATTTACACCCCTAGGAGTCGTCAGGGGAAGGGCAGTGAGTTCACCTGCCAAGTTGTCTTAGAGAGAGAGGCCACATCTGAGCAACATAAGAGGTCCTAGATGGGCTTTTGAGGGAAAAATCAGTGTTGTTCCCTATGAAAAACTGGTGTGGAGACCCAGGGCCTTGGCCCCCTCCATACTGAAAATAAGTTAATGCATGTAGCTGCCTACAATGACCGGAACAGAAGTTAAAGGTCATCAGACCTTTTCAGTGGGGGAAAGTGTGTGAAGTAAGAACTTTCAGTGAGGCTACTTCAGTTGAGATGTATCCCACCTCAATCAGAATGGGTCTTAATCCTATTACTTAAATCCTTTATAAGAGAATGAAATTCAGAAAAGGGAGAGAAAAGCCAAGGATGTGAGAAGCTGAAATCAACAGAACCTGGAAAAGAAGAAAGAGGCCAAGAAAAAACACCATGTGCCTTGCCATGTGGCAGAGGAGTCCAGGATCACCAGCAGCCAGTTTTCAGGAAGAAAGTATCAGCTTGATGACGTCCTATTTGGGCATTTTCCCGGCCTCAAAACTATAAGCAAATAAATTCCCATTGTTTAAACCAAACCATTTCTGGGTATTTGCTTCAGCAGCCTAGGAAACTAAAGCAGCCATCTTCATCTCTACCCATTGCCTTCTCCCAGCCTTTTTTATAAAGAGGCTTCCAAATTGAGCAAAGCTACTCAGCAGAATGCAATTGAATAATAGGAGCTACTGTGGAAGTGACAGGCAGAATATTACACTCCTTTCATCTAAAGAAACTGAGGACATTTTTACAAATAATTCATTGAACTTTGGATTATTACATTGGGTTGCCTAAACATATAATTGAATCATTTTAAGGAGGAAAAACCTATTACATCAAAAATAGAGAGACCCATCCCTCCTTTATGGCCATAAAGAACTTTCTTGATAAGGGGTATATGGGCCACAACCAGGTAGGTGTTTCTTAATTTCATCATTTCCTCATAAACATTCCACTACCGTCCCTGTGTCATCATAACTTGTCCTGGGGATGCTACATCCCCTGCCAAAGGTGAAGTGCTATCCTGCTTCAAGCTATGCAAAGTTGGTGGGAGCTGCTCATGAGAAAGGCTCTCTGAGAAACCTGGACTCATGGTTAAAACTTGACAGAAGCCATTTCCTTAAAAGAAATGTTGTCACCCAGCACTTTTTGAAAACCTGAGTCAAGCATAGAAGGATGATTATTGCAGCAGGCAGTTGCCCAAGGGGAATTGTGACCAGAAGCACAACTTGATTCAGGATGTCGTCAACACCCAGCCTCTCTTCCCTCTTACCTCACCTCATCTACTTGCCACCTGCATCTGGTGGCCCCCAGCAGCTCTGCATCTTCTCTTCATGGTTGCAAGGTGGCTGGAAATGCCCCTGCACTTGCACCAACTCTCAGCTTCAAATCCCACCAAAAGAGTTGAAAAGAAGCCCTAGGCCTGATTCTCCCTGGCTCAGACTGGGCAGATGTTCATCTCTAATTAGGCAATCATGGAAGCCAAGGGGTGGGCTATGCTAATTAGATCAATCAGGACCTGCCTCTGGAGTCCAAATAAGCAAAGGATGGAGAGAGAAGAAACTATCTAAAGGAAATCCCGTGTATGTTTTCCCAAAAGACAGGTGGGGAGATATATGGACAGACGTACACTTGCAATAACAACAGATCAAAGCTCTTCTGCCATCGTTGATTCTGGATCACCCCTGACCAAAGATGTGTTCCTAGAATGCTGAGGCTCTGGACAACTCAAGTGGAAAACTCATCAAATATATTGAGCTCTTGGTTTTTGATAATAGTTGCTGAAGCCCAGACTGGAGAAGAAAGTTGCCCTGGCCACCCAGAAGGGTGGCAGAGCCCCATAAAAACTTCAAGTCTTCTAACCTACACAGTGTTCATCCCATGACATCCAACTAAATCCTGTGTCCAGCTGCCCAGGATGGAGAAGAAACTCTGCTCTTGGGATGAAGCAATATGCCTCAGAGGACTATGCAAACAGTGGCCAGGAGGCCAGGCCTGGCTGTCCACTGTGTGTTAAGGGCTGGGAACAGCCTACACACCCATCAGCAGGGCATGGGTAAATCAAATGGAGGGTAGCTGGACATCCAGTTCTGTGCAGTAGTCAACACACACGGTCCCAGCTCCCCTTGCTGTGGTCCCCTATCCCTCCTCGCAGCCCAGCTGTGAGAACACCCACCAGCTGTCTGCACCTCACTCGGTGGTGTAGTGAGCTGCTCTCAGCTTCCAGAGGCCACCTATACTACCTGGCGATGTTATAAAAAGTCAGCGCTGCTGGGCCCACCCTCACACTTCAGATGTCACTGACCGTCCCCCAGGCTTCATCTCTCCTTGGCTTCCTCTTCTACTTGGAAGCATAAGGCCCATTTGTAGTCAATTTCTATCTGTTTATTGTTAGCCTTTGAGGTTCTGTCGCTTGGGTTAATTCATGCTAAGTTTGGCTGTGAATGACAGAAGGAAGTCCCCCCAGCAAACTGACCGACGTTCAAGTCTCTCTCTCGGAGAAGTGTGGTGTGCTATGCTATTATGGGCTGCCAGTGTGGGAGAGGTGGGCCCCTTCTGACACAGTGTGGCGCTGTGGGGAGCCCCACCCTCACGCCCTTGGGGAGTGGGAGAAAGGTACACCGCCTCTCCCTAGGGAAACCCCTCAGGATGTGCTCAGGCACTTCCATTTCTGCAGTGTAGACAACACTGGCCAGAACTCAGTCGACATCGGGGCCAAGGGAGGCCTGGGAATGTCCTTTGCATTTGCAGAAACCTTAGCCCAAGGGCAAATTCAGGGATTTCATTTCTTAGGGAGGAGGAAAGAAGGAGTACTTGGTGAGAGGCAGAAGGGAGAGCAGTCTGTGCTAAAGTCCACTCTGTTGGCGGCCCAAATATCCAGCAGGCCTTCTTGTCACAGACAAAACACACTTATTTCCTCCCCCCAAGAGATACAGCTCCAAAGTCCCATCCCGTTATTGCCTGGAGCTCAAAACCCAGGATCCCAGGGCAAAGCGCAGCCTTCTCCATCAGCTCCGGAAAAGGGCTGCATGGCCCGACAGCCGATAAACTAAGTAAGTTACTTGTTCCCAACATACCCATCATAAGATGGGTTAGTAAGGACGGGATAACTGCAATAAAAATGTCCATTTTGGAAAAAACAGAGTGCCCACCCCTGCATCATTGGCCCATCCTTAACAGCAAATCTCAGTAGGCTGGAGGAACAAAGACTGCCAGGGACACGGCGAGCCACGGCCCCTCGCCTGGCTTTCTTGGACATCTGTCCAAGCCGTTGTCTGTCTGAGCTGTTGTCTTCACTGCGGCACCTGAGCTGGGCCCCCCTGAGGGCACACCGTTTTAGGGGATGCACAGGTTTTCACAGCATCTTTCTGGATTTGCAGGTTGGGGTTCTGGGAATCGCTCTAGGGTTGCTTTGGGCAATTACACAGGCTTTTGCAGAACTGGCTCTGGTCTTTGGCAAAACAATTCCTATGAAAACTTTCTGGAGTTTCGATCTAATTGTTTCCAGTCAGTGCTGTGTGTCGAGACTTAGTTTTGAACCCGGAAGATTCTGGATTTCTCATCCGTCTCCAGGCTCGGCCAATGCCCCCTCCGTGCCCCCTCCAGCCCCCCCTTGAGGCCCATTGGAAACAATGGCCTTGAGCAGAAGCCAACACCCCTAAGTGGGCTTTGGCCATAGGTTCACAAGCTGGGAGAAAAAGGCACTTGATTCCTTTTCTGCTAAGCGTTCTGCTTTGCAAACACCATTTCTTTGACTGATGTAGTTGGTGAGAAATAGCAGATGCTTTTTTCAACCCTGCAAGGCTCCAAATTACCAAGGTCTCCATCAACTTCAATTGCAGACTGCAGGCAAAGTGTCTCCATTAGCCCAGCTGTGTTCCCTTTCATTCCTGTCAGATACTGGTCAGCAGAAGCCTAAGTCCATCTCTCACATGTAGAACTTTGCTAAAAGCATAAAGAATGAGCTAGTGCAAGTCTACATTGTGTATTTTTCCTGCCATTTCCTACCTCATGCTACAACCTTATTCAGAATGTGGAATGCTTTTCAAAAAGCCAACAGGGCACAGTTTTAATCAAATGTTTTGTTTCTGTATAACAAAGGTCACCAGTTTTCAACCCTCACAATATTTGAGGTTTTGCCACCTGATCACATCTATTAAACCAATGTCATGTTTAGGCTCTGCTACTTGCAGCTTTGTTTCTGTTGGTTCAATATTCTGTATGTTAGAATGAGATCGGCCATAAATGGCAGAAATGCAAAATAACAGTAGAGTATACAAGACACAGTGAATTCTTTCTCATTTTGAAGTCCAGAAATAGATGCTCCAGGGATGGTATGAGGCTCCATGGAGTCAGGGATTTACCCTCCTTCTATCTTGTTGCTTCACTATGCCTGGTCTCTCATGGCAAGGTCCAAGGTGGCTGCTCCAGCACCACCCATCACATTCTCATTCCAGCTATTGGAAGGAGCCAAGTGAGAGCAGACAGGCACATCTCCGCTCTTCAAGGACACTTCATGGAAGTTGCCTTCCATTGGCCAGAATTTGGTCACATGGCCACTGCTGCACCTCGCTGAAATGGAGTCTGGGAAATGTCACTGATTCTGGGATGGTCATGTGCACAGGGTTCTTTTACTGAGGAAGAAAAGGTAAATAAATACTGGGACAATTAGCCATCTCTGCAATCTCACACTAGTGTCAAAGGTCAGTACTTGTGCGCTTGTGATGAGAAAAGCTGAGGAGGAATTAAGATTTTCTGTTTTCTGTTTCCATTTTTATAGCTACAGAGTTCTTTATCATCCTTTTTCTTCTATTAAGCAGATTTGTTTGACTATAACACATGCATTTCCTAGGAGATGATGACTACACAAGCTTTGCAGTCTGTTCACCCGAAAAAATGCTGAGGTGAGAGTGAATTTATCTCACAGACATCCTGTGCTGGCCCTTCCTTCATCCCTCAGTGGCCACCCACTCGCCTTCATTTCCAGGAAGCTCATCCTCGAGGGGCCTATTGCTATGGCTACTGCTCAGGGAAATAGAGTGGGGTTTCCCTGGCTGGCATTTCACTTGGGAAAATGTTAATTTTTAACATTGGGATGTCTTCTGTGTTCAGCAATCATAAAAGTAAGCAAAACCAACACCTCAGATGAAAAGCTCCATAAAGCCAATGAGACTGTTATTGCGAATGGAAAATCAAAATGGATGAAATGCAAAATAAATATTTAACTTCCACGACTGCAGCTATCTTCAGATTGCTAAGTAATTTGGAGGCTAATGTTCTTAATAAAATCACACTTTCCCTGAAAATATTTACTATTTCTGTTTTACTGCCTTCTTCCGTGCCATTAGCAAGAATTGGTTTAGTTCTGAGTATTTGTAAATTCCACGAGAGGGTAACATTATCACCCAAGACTCCTGGTACAGCCATTTCTAATGGAAACCTTTTTAAGCGCTTAAAGAGACTTGAGAAAGAAGTTGAGGGAAGCCAACATTCCCAAATGGTCCTCTGCAGACTTCATATAATATAAAACAAGGACTGAAACTTCATGAGAAAGGCTGAAGAATTCTGGTCACTTCTGCTTCCTCACGACAGCAAATTGGGCCATTTTTATGCACTGGATGCTAGAACCCTGAGGTCCAGAATCTATGAAAAGGGTCAAGGTCTGAAATTTACATATGTTGGCTTCAAAATACACAAATAAAACAGCAAAATCAAAATTAATATCTGTCTAATTAAACATCTACAGAATGTTACATTTTTTTCCTCCTCATTACTTGCTAAATTTGGCATTCATGGACATTTCATGAATATTTTATTAGTTTTGAAAAAAAAGTATTGCAGAGAGTCTCATAATGCAAAAATACACAAATATGCACAACTACTGCCAAGGTTTCATAACCAGTAGTAAATTAAATGAACTACCCGTAGCCAAACAATTCTAAAAGCAAACGGTTGAAATCTTTGAAAATCTGTTTGGCAATGTATTTGTTTTTAATGCAATATGTGACTACATCTTAATCTGTTTTCTATTATGTGGCATTTCCAAGAATGAGAATGTCTCCGAGGAGGGGTCAGGAGGCTTTTCCTGCGAAAGGCCAGAGAGTAAATATTTTAGGCTCGGTGGGCTGTAGCATCTCTGGCATGACGGCCCTGTAATGCCCTCAAAGCTCAAAAGCTACAGACAATACATAAACAAACAGCAGACTGGGTTCCCAGGAAACCCGATTTACGAAACAGATGGTGGACTGGCTTTACCCCATAGCCGCAACTGGCCAACCCCTTCCTTAGATCCAGGAAAGGCTATTAACCACTCGACCAACTCCTGCCAATAATTTAGTCTCAAAAATTATATTTTTCTTTAAAAATCCTTTTACCCTAAATTACCCAGAAAACTTCCCAGACTCTCCTTTGAATCAGTTCAGCATTAACACAGGTGTCCCACACATATGGGTGTCAGATTCAGTCATTCTAGAATTTTGGAGTGGAATTTTCTTCTTTTCCATTAGCCAGAGCACTGAATGACAGTGAGGTGAGTCTGCAGGAGCTCTGGAGCGCTCCTTAAAGTAAATGTCTGCACAGCTTCTTCAGAAAGAAGGGGAAAGCTTTAACCCAAGTCGGTTAGAACTTGGCCTTGGACTTTTAAGACATTCAATGCATGCCTTAGAGTGTCCTGACAGCATTGACAATTTTGCTTAGCCTGTCTCTTATCCATTAGTCAGACAACGAAAGTGATTACTTATATGGCACACGTCTAATATTTATGTTGTCCAAAGAGTTTTCAAGCAACTTTTTTCCCTCCTCACACTAGCAGGCAGCAGACCTAAAAACCAATTAAAGTTTGTGGTTTTGTTTAAAGATAAGAAGAGTCTAACCAGAACTTGTTCATTTAAAGGCTCCCAAATTCTTTTTTTATATATACTACTTGCTAATGCCAATTTATTTTTATAAAAGCATCTACTGGTTGCTGGGGCGCTGAAGGGAGACGGAGGCCACGGTGGGGAAAGCGTGTCTCCACCAAGCACTTGGATTCGGCTCCTTCATTTCCAACATGGAAGAAACATACATTGATTCCCTGGACCCTGAAAAGCTATTACAATGCCCCTATGATAAAAACCATCAGATCAGGGCCTGCAGGTTTCCTTATCATCTTATCAAGTGTAGAAAGAATCATCCTGATGTCGCAAACAAATTGGCTACTTGTCCCTTCAATGCTCGCCACCAGGTTCCTCGGGCTGAAATCAGCCATCATATCTCAAGCTGTGATGACAAAAGCTGTATTGAACAGGATGTTGTCAACCAAACCAGGAACCTTGGACACGAGACTCTAGCTGAGAGCACATGGCAGTGCCCTCCTTGCGATGAAGACTGGGATAAAGATTTGTGGGAACAGACCAGCACCACATTTGTCTGGGGCACAGCCAACTACTGTGGCAACAACAGCCCTGCAAGCAGCATAGTTATGGAACATAAGAGTAATCTGGCATCAGGCATGCGAGTTCCCAGGTCTCTGCCGTATGTTCTGCCATGGAAAAATAATGGAAATGCACAGTAACTGAACATCTATCTCATCAAATGCCAGACCCAAGAAGACTCTTACTTCTTCCTGCTGCCAGTGGGTTCTTCATTTTTCTCCTAATCTAATTATAGAAAGATAAACTGTCTGTGACTTTCAAATTGACAAGTACTTTGTTTTCTCCCCCATTTGGTCCTCACTCACTTGATGCAAGAACCCTCATACTCTGAAGAACTGTTCCAAATAAACCATCAACTTAGCTAGCTTGATAGTTTGGTTAAGTACTTGTAGCCTGAGATCAAAAATATCCTGTTCCACATTCATAAAACGTATTGATTTAAAGTTATTTTAAGGAATCCAGCTATAGCAGGCAGAAAACTTGCATTGGAAGCAAATAACTATATTTGTGTTCTCTGACACACATGAACCAAATTCTTTTTAGCATTTATAGGCATGGGCCTTTTCTGATCTGATCAGTGCATCTGTTTAGTCAATCTCTGAGGTGTCACAACATATATATACAGCAGTATACTTCCATTCTACTGCCTTAATATTTCCAACCAAGGGTAGGCTTGTTTTATCTGTTTCCTTCCCACATTCCAGCTAAAAATTATACTAGCTGTCAAACTAAGTGTGGATTATGTAGGGATGAAGATTGGACTGGAGGGGAGAATACACTGTGCATGTGGAGTGGATAAAGAACTAGGCTTTCCACCTGTATGTGAAATTCGATTAAGCTTCAAAGCCAAATGTGCAAGGGCCCTGCTGACTACCTTGGGATGTGTGTATAACTAACTAGAGTTTTAAAATACCCAGGCTCTGGCTATCTTAGCATCTTGTTGGCCCTTGCGAGAAGTCGAAGTTTTTTGTTTGTTTGGATTCTTTGCTTGGTTGTGTTTGGGTTGGGTTTCATTTTAAAACTCTGGCATGCAGTGGAATTTGGAATCTGGTGTAGATATGCACTTGAATGAAGCATACTGACAAATAATTCCAAAAATGATCTCTGTAAGCTTGTATATGGGTTACAGATGGGGTGGGGGCGGGGGGACGGGTTCTCCTGTGGGATGCCTCCTTCCAAGAGTTTTACACAAAACAGAATTCTCCCCTAATGAAGCAGAACTGTTTATTTAATTCTAACCTCTCAAAACTGGTTCCAAGATAAGCAGAGGCACAATACTATTTCTGCTTCTAGCTCTAAGATCTTAAGTGAATAACTAAACTATTTCTTTTGAAAGAGGGTGGTAATATATTGAGTGGGGGAGGGAATAACCATTACACCTTTTAATTCTGGTTCTGGTTGTTATCAGTCAACACTCCACAGTAGCCTGGCTTTATTTAAAAATGGTCTTATTACTGGAAAATAGAAACCTTTTGATTTTGTTTTGGTGATTTCAGAACAAAAGAGTCTATTACACTTGTAACCCAGAACTTCTACCTAGTTTAGGAAAAACAAACAGCAGTCTGAGACTCATTGCGAAGAATTAGCTACTTGAATACAAATCAACAAGAGAATTAAGTAGAAAATAGTTTCTTGTGTTTTTTAAATAAACTCAGGGAAGAGGTAAGCAAATATCTGTCATTCATGAAAAACCTTATTTAGTTATTTTAGGACATCTCTTTGCTCATGATGACTAGGCCTTAACTATAAAACTTCTGACTTTTAGGAATGTGAGTAGTACTCAGTATAGGAGAATGCCTACCTGTGTTAAGTTTATTAGCTCACAAAATAGGCAATCCTGTTGTTTCTTTAGTAAACTAATGATTAAAGCAGCCAGTTTGACTGGTTCAGGAGCTTTAAGAAACTGCTTAGGATTTTTGTGGGCCACGATTCCCTAGTCTGGGTTTAGTTTGCTGAAAATTTTTGTTGATTCCCAAGAACTAATACAGAGAAATGACTTATTGGGAGGGTAAGTTTACTTTTCTTTGGAACCCTCTTTTTTTAGAGGATACCTTCCGTTTGGAATGTGAATAGGATGAAGGTAAACACTTGAATATTTTGCCTTGATTTCATTTAAAGCCAAGTTTTTATGGCTAAAGGTTAAATGCAGAGGTGATTCAAAAGCTTAAACTAGAGAGCCTTTGAGCCTGGCATTTTGTTCTTATCCAGAGCTTCCATACTGTACCTCAAGAAAAAGATTTGCTTTTGAAAGATTGCCTTTTTCTGTAGGTGTTCAGGAAGTGCCATTGTGATTTACAAATGTTCTCACCAGGAATAACCAAAGGTAAGGTAATGAGTGCTGCTTAGCTCTCCTACTAACTGTGCCAGAGCTAAACACAGAAAGAATGTTTGGACTTAATTGTAAATTATGTACTTCAATATTCTTTTATAGGTGAGGCAGAACAGTAGCTGCTTGTAATTAGTTCTTAGAAAAAATGTATATACCAGCATGCTCAATGTCCTTTAGTTATACTTTTTGTTATTCATATTAAGCTCCAAAATAGAAATTGAGGAACTACCATACTTTTTTTAGTCATTTTTAAAGAGATAGGTTATAAAACTCAGGGCAGTATGTACATCAAATTTTAAATCATCAAAGTAGGATGGGCCTTGGCAAAGAGAGACCTTCAAGTAAAATATACATCTTCATCTCAGTTCAGACTCCCTCAGTTCTGCATGAAAAAAATACTGTTGCAATCCCTCATTCTTTTGATCACTGTCTTCCTGGTATTGTTAAGGTACAGAACATATTCACATTCTAAAGTCTTGATCTCTTCAGATGCTACTGAAGGCACATTATTCTGTTAACTCGTATTAGCAATCTAGGCTGACTTTATTCCAGACACACTGAAGGCAAATAATTGCAAACCTGTATATGAACCACTGCTTGGTCGAACTCACTTAACTCATAATTTGGTAACTGATGAGACAGATATGAATTCTGAGATTGTTTAAAACTAGGAAGAACAGCATCCTAGGCCAGACAGTAAGTAACCTAGAGAAAGCCATATGGTCAACAGATTTGCATTTGTGTTTACTTTGTTTAAAGGCAGTTTTATCTGAAACAAAACTAGTGTTACAGACTTTGGGGAAACTGGAAAAAAAGTTGTTTTATTTTATATATATGGAGGAAATGAATGCTGGTTGTTTGAAAAATTGCTGATTTTGAACCCAACCATGCCTCTTAATTTTATTAAAATACTTGTCACTGAAATAAAGTATGCTTTCCAAGTTCAAAAAAAAAAAAAAAAAAAAAAAAAAAAAAAAAAAAAAGCATCTACTATTTGTAAAGTTTTAAGCATAATCATTTTCTCAAGATAACATGTTCATCTACCCATCTACTCACAAAAAAGAAAAGGAAATATGTAATCCTTCTAGCCTCCTGTATTCTGGAGCAGCTAGAAGGAAGAATCTGAGAGGATCGTATGGTAGCCCCAAGACAAACTCTGGGATCTGTCCTGTAAGTACTTGTTGAAGAGTGTTTTGAAAACGATTGCTTCTTTCTTTCTTTACGTTTTATATATGTTTTATCATACAATGAAAAAAAACTGAAAAGGGACAAATACATTCTTTCATGAATTATAACAAAGGTACCTCACTAATGCAAGGTGTTAATAATAGCGTAGTTGTATTAATTTGTTAAGCTGCCAGAATGCAATATACCAAAAATGGAACAGCTTTTAAAAAGGGAATTTATTAAGTTGCAAGTTTATAAGCCTATAAAAATGTCCAAAGTAAAGCATCCAGGGAAAGATATCTTAATTCAAGGAAGGCCGATGGGTCAGGAACACCTCTGTCAGCTGAGTAGTCATGTGGCTAGCATCTGCTAGTCCCTTGCTCCTGGGCTCCGTTGCTTTCAGCCTCTGTTCCTGTGGGGGTTCCTCACTTTGCTTCTCCAAGGCTGGCTTTCATCTCTTGTGCTTCACTTGGCTCTCTCCAGGTTCTGGCTTGCTTAGCATCCCATGGCAACGTCTGCTGGGCTCTAAGACATCCATGTCTGTGTTCTCCAAGTGTCAGCATCTGTGTCAGCTCTGCTCTCTCCAAAATGTTTCCTCTTTTAAAGGACTCCAGTGAACTAATCAAGACCAACCTGGAATGGGTGGGGTCACAGCTCCATCTAATCAAAAGATCACACCCAAATGTACCCTAATGGAAACTAAGGAGTATAGTTAATGGCACAATAATAATAATATTCTTTCATCAATTGTAACAAAAGTGCCACATTAATGCAAAGTGCTAATAATGGGGGGGTATATGGGGATGTTGTATTTTTTATATGATTTTTCTGTAAACCTACAACTTTTCTAATTAAAAAAATAAATTAGAAATCAAGATAGTTTATGAAATACCAGAGAGGGGTAGTTGTTGACTCTTCGTAAGTCCTTGACCAGATGAGGGAGAGCAAGCCTAAGAGAGAGCTGTCTTCTCCGGCCCTGCCTGGGGTCCTGCACTGCTCCTGTCCCCTCTACTGTGCTCAGGGGGTCCTCACCATGGCTGGAACTGCTCCGTGACTCCCTGGAGGCCACCTGCTGGTGAGCGCAATTAGCACCCACGGGAGGGGGCTGCTGACCAATTGCCCGAGCCTGACTCCTCCAGGCTTTGCTACAAACTGCACGCTCCAGGGGTGAGACAACCCCACACTGCTGCTACAAGGGCAGCTTGGTTTTAAGGTTAAGCTACGAGTGCGGACAGGCAACTCAAGATTGGTTCTTGACTAGGACGAAATGTTGCCCCAAGTCCATAGTTCAGCCCAGCTAGGAGGGGACGCATGGAAGTTCCATCCAACATGAATTTGACTCATTGACCGAGACTTCAGCTGCATCCTGCGCCTTTCATTAAATTCATGAACACTCTCAGAGCTTAAATGCTCTCAGAATTTCCCAAATTACTTGTCATAGGAATTGTGTTTGCTGTGATATATTCTAACTTGTTTTTCCATGTAACTTTCTTTTTTTCGTATGCTGTATGGCGGGGTCACATTTCATTATTTTTCCAGTGAGTAGCCCATTATTGAAGCACCATTTGTTGAATTTTTGTTTGTAAGGTTGGTTTTTTGTTTGTTTTTGCCTATTTGTTCATTTTTTGGGGAAGTGCATGGACCGAGTCAATGTAACCTTTTAATTTTAGAAATTGTGTGTGTTTCCTTCTACAAGATACGAACTGATTCATGATCTGGCAAACTGGGTCACCGTAGATGAAAACTTAGGAGCGTCACCACCATGAAGCAAATAGACGGAGAATCCACTTATGTCAATGAGAGATTTTCGCAGCCGTTTTTCACGCCACTGATGAGGGTGAGTGTTTTCCCCAGACTGGAAAAACTGGGTTCTTGCTTCGCAAAGGAAAAACACTGTTGTCTTACAGTATAACAGAAAATATATGTAAAATAAACGTTTTTAACACTTTGCATCCATGTTGGTGATTATTTTTTATGACAATTCTTGAAATGGCAAACTGGAGACCAACGGCACAGAAAGAGGGGCAGTATTCCTTCAGTAAACCCACAAGGAAACTGCAATCAAACACAACACCATTTTTATCTGTTCATAAGACAACTTTTTAGCTCTTTGTCAAAGCAAATGATGTGTGGTAGATAGCATCGTTTCTTGTACTTGGAGTGGCATGTAAGCTCAGGGAAATGTAACTTTATGGCACAAATTTGTCATAAACCAGGATGGGTGGCTTTATGAGCATATTTTAATACTTTTCTCTCTAGTCCCTCAAGGCTGAATTTTTAAACCTGCCAAAACATAGAGCTGAACAAATAAAAGTTCTCAAATAATTTTAATAACTATGTTTAAGAAAATCTGTGAACTAAAACACAGGTTCCAAGGTATATGGAGCTGTATATCCCATTTGTATGTTAATTAGTAGAATGTTGGTTATGAAAATAGTAAATCCGTATTCCAAATCAGTCTTAAGTGAGAAGGCTTGGTTCTCAAGTGTGGGGGTTGGTCCAGGATTCCATTACTTTGTTACAGGTGTTTTTATGATTGACTTTTTTTTTAAATGGACTTATTTTGAGACTATTGTAAATTCACCTGCAGTTGCAAGAAAGAATGCAGAGATAGTGTGTGCCCCCTTCGCCCAGTTCCCCCAACGAGAACATCCTGTAAAAATGTAATACAATCTCACAATCAAGATGTTGACATTGACATAGGCTAGGCACAGAACTCACCCATCCCACAAGGGCCCCTAGGGCTGGCCTTCAGTGCACCCCACTTCCTTCCACCCCACCCCCTTCTTAATCCCTGAAATGAATGGCATTCTAATTCATTTGATGATTCTGCATTCTACCCGGATTCACAAATGATTTCAAGAGGAAAGTGTTTTGTTAACGTCTCTTACCCAGATATTCCAAATTTTCAAAAAAGCAGGAAAACAAATCATGCTTAAGGCAGAAAAGCTTATGACTTTGAGAAGGAAATGCTCCAATATTTCAGTTGAATGGTTCTTCTCCTGAGAGATTTTAAGTGCTCATTTTCCAGTGGTTTGTGTGCATGAGGAATGCATCTTTAATTGATAAACAACCACTCTTGGAAATTCTGCCCCTGCTAAGGATATTAAATCTCTTACAAGGCCCCCCACCACAGACCATATTGGGGGACCCTGAAGCTTTTTCCATCTGACATCAATGACAAGTCCCCATTCTCCCCTTGGGGAGACCCTCCGTATGGAGGTCTGTGAGTCTATACAGAATAAGCACTCCTCATTGAGGAAGAGGATGGAGTCCTGGAGCCCTACTCGGACCCATTTATATTCAAATTGGAAGGAAACTGGGGAAGTGCAGAAGGCACATGGAAACCAGGAAATAATTGGTATGAGTGTTTATATTGATCTGAGAAAAAGGGTTGCAAGTGACAGCAACCCAACTCAAACAGACATTGGCAAAAAAACAGAATTTATCGGTTTATGAAAGTGAAAAAGGTCAGATAAGCCTGGGTTCTGGCAGAGATGGATCTAGGACTCTGTGACCATTCCTGGAAGCTGCTTCCCCACATCTGGTCTCTGCCTTTTTCTGGGCTCCTTCATTCTCAGGCAGGGTCTCTGCGTGATGGCAGAGAGGCTGCTGGGAGACCCTGGAACCCCATGGGACAAGAAGGGGTGCTTCTAGGATAAATACCAGGATTTTTTATTGCTGCCTGGTTTGGGTCACCTGCTCCTCCAATCATTACAAGTGAGGAGGGTGGGGCTAGAAGGATGGATATGCTGAGCAGGTTGTTCAACCTTTGGACAAAGATGATGCCATGAATCTCCCAATGGAAGGGCATGTGTGTGGATGAGTGTGCCCTCTTGGTCCTCGCAGGGCTGTCTTCACGGGTGTGAGACCTGGGCAGCTGACTCAGAAGGGTCTCTGCTTGATCTGATGCTCTGTAGTCACCATCTTGACATTCTTAACTTTTGAACAGGCAAGACCTCCTATTTTCATTCATACTTGGCTTTACCAGTTATATAGCTGATCCTGGGTCCTAGGGATCAGTGCAAATCGTTTATAGATGTTGAGGCCATAGCCACGGCACAAAACAGGTCTAGTGGATTTTTGCAGACATGAGACAGCACGTGCAAACCTAGTATTCTCTTGCTCTATCTCCACAAAGCAATTATAAACTTTGGCCCAGATTTCTGCTCTGATTTTCTGCACTGCTCTCATTAGAATTACTATATCTTTAGTCTAAAAATAAAAAGCATGTAATTGCAAGAATTTCTAGTTTGACATTTGCATCCCTTGGTAATTTATATGAAATCAATACACACTAACCCTATAAAGCCTATAATTCAATCCAGATCCATAGTATTAAATATTCCAACTGAATCCCAGGCCTGGCACCACCCTCTTCACCAAGGATGAAGAGCATGGGATGAAAGGTAGGTGGGCCATCAAGATGCACCACCTGCATCCTCCCCATGGCCGCCCCACAGCCACCCTTGGCTCCTGGAGCTCACCCTCCTTGCAGGAGAAGAGTAGCTCCTCCTTTTCATCTGAGACAACAATGTTTCTCACCGTGAGAGTTTCCCAGTCTAAAAGCTGCAAATCCCAGAGAGACAATTCCATTAACACCTGCTGCTTCTTTGACCAGAGGAAGCTCAACCCCTAGTCAAGGACTCAACAAGTTCACCAGTCAACGCTTGTGGCTTTTGCCTTCATTTATTATTTACATTGTCTTTGATGATGATCAAAAGACAGTTTTCAACTGATTTTCAAACCATTTATAGAGTTCTTTCTCTTCCCCCTTCCTAGTTGAAAAGAGCCACCATCCAATGCAAAGTAATGAAAAATGCAACCAAAAAAATAATTAAATAAAGCATTCATGTGAAAACCCTACTGCAAGAAGTCAGGGGAACTTAGGGAAACATGGTTTAAAGGCCATAGTCATTCAAGAGACAAAGTGGCCAGTGACTTAAAAGGATGAAAAGTTTGGGAAAGAGTGGAAAATTCAGTCCCAACATCTGGGGTAGAGTGTGAGGAGAGTTTTGTATTTACAGTGTGGCCCCTGGACCATTGGCATCACCTGGGAGGCTTACTGACTTAGGTCTGCCTTTGAGCCTGATGTCCCAGGACTTACCTGTCCCAGGACTTACCTGGTCATTCTAGGGGCCAGCGGAGCATGCTTAAGACTAGACGTGATGGAGTGAGACTGCCCAGTGGCAACTCCTGTACCGCCACTCTCCAGCTTTGTGATCTCAAGGAAATGTCCCAACCTCTCTGGACTTTGGTTTCTTCATCAGGAATATGAGGTGATGATCCCTTCCTCCTCTAAAGCCAACCTCCCCATTAGACACAGGAGGCTCAGTGCCTGGGGCCCTTGCTACTTTCAGGGGCCTATGCAAATGCCTTCATTTCTTTTACAATCAAAGATAAAATACATTTTTAGGGTTGAAGAAATGCTTGAATTTTTTATTACAATAGGGAAAAAAATGACATTTTTAGGGGCCACAAAAAAAATCTATTAAATTTTGCCTAAAACAAAAAAGGACAAAATGTTGACACATTAAGAGTCACATCAAAAATCATTTTTAGCATTTGATATTCTTCAGAGGTTGGAGCCAAGGAGCAGAGGCACCAGGGAACAGGGGCACACAAGTGACAACGCGACCCTGCCTTGCTCCCTGCACTGTCATCAGCACCCAGCCGGACAGCACGGGAGATGCACTTGGCAAACACCAGGCATCCACCAGGTTATCTGCAGTTTAATTATGAGTTACCAACAGAAAGAGGTCTCAGCTTCGACAACCACCTGGCATGCCGTCGGTTATAGTTTTACCTCGATGACATTTAAAATTGCTCCCTTGACATCTGGGTCCGTCGAAATGTTGAAATGCCCCCCTTCATTGCTGTTGTTGAGTTTTGCTCTCCAAGCTGGCATAAATGCTGACCTTGGATCAGGAGCTGGAGCTCACCCTGGCTGACCTGACTTTCAGAAATAGGTATCTTAAGCTGAAAGAAGCAAACATCATTTAAATGTCATTGAGACAAATGCAATTGAAAAAAAAGAAAATGTAGGTACCTGAGCATGACAACCTGGATTTTTCTCTTGCAACTAAATGTGACCTCAAGGAGTCTGAAACTCTGTTACTACAGAACAAGCATCAGTAATGAACGTCTTTTTCCTTCTACTTGGGCCTTGGTGTTCATGGTTGAAATTATTTCAAAAGTTCTCGTAAGCCCAACTCAAGGCACCATTTTCTAAGAATTTTTAAAATAATAATATACCTAGTTTATGCCATCTAAAAAAACTAGCTCTTCTAAAATAGAACTTAAGGTTGTGTAGATAAAGGTGATAATTGTTGGAACTTGTATAGATCTATAAAATAACTTGCTATTGAATATTCTTGGTGACAAGACAAGCATATCAAAATAAGATGGTTTTGGGCGGGCCACGGTGGCTCAGCAGGTAGAATTCTCGCCTGCTATGCCGGAGACCTGGGTTCGATTCCCCATGCCTGCCCATGCCAAAAAAAAAAAAAAAGAAAAAATAACATGGTTTTGGTTTCGGTTTTTTCTGGGCTTACTTTTGCAACATAGTTTTTTAAAAAGCCAGGGAAGTATTTTGAAGCAAGTTTCAAATATAATTTGATTTCACACTTATTATATAATTTTTGGTGAGACACTTTCATCTGGAAACATTTCATTTTGGTTTATAAAATTTTTCTTTTAAAAATAATTGTTTGCAGCCTTCATTCAACAGTGGTGACTATGTGCCAGAAACTCTTTGAACAGAACAGACAAAAACGCTCTTCCGCAGAGAGCTGGCAATAGAGTATGTTCATGGGCGTAAATTTAAGCAACAAATGAAATAAGTTAATAGAATGTGATGAAATATGGGAAGATTTTAAACTGAGTGGTCAGGAAATGCCTCACTGAGATATGGCAGGAGAATGAAGGCAAGAAAGTGAATATTTACTTGTAAAAATTCACATTGAACAGAAAAAATAAAAATAAAATTTAGAAATAGATATTGAATGATTGTTTTCTTTTTCATCTCTTAGCAATCGTGCACACTGTATTTCCAAACAGGTGATACATAGTGGGTGTCAATGCTTTTTATAGCCTAGGACTTTTTAATTATTGCAGTGCAGCACCTGACATCTCACGTGGAACCCCAATATCTAAACCAGGCGAGCTGAGGAGTGAGATGGAGCCTACTCGCTCGTCTTCCCCTCCAGAGCCCTGAGCGCAGCATGGAAAGCACAGCTGTAGACCCACTGCTTCCAACCCCTTGGCTACTATCCCCCCCCCAGGAGACAGGTGGCGAGGTTTTGGTGTCCCCACTTGGAGGGGGTGCTACTGGGATCTCATGGGTAGAAGCCAGGGATGTTGGTCAAACATCCTGCAATGCACAGGCCAGCCCTCCACAATAGAGAATTATCCAGCCTCAATGTCATCAGTGTTGAAGTTGACTCAGAGCAAACATGGATTCTCTATCTTCCAAGACCTCCGTTTCCTCATCCACAAAATAGAAATCATGTGGTGGTTCCAAGAAGTAAATGAAATGATGCATGCGGAAGTTCTTCGTTCAAGTCCTGGCACAAGGTACGGTGGGTAAAGTGAGCTCACGTGACTGTTGATAAATGCTTCTACGTCAGGGTGGTTGACTTGATTTTAATCTCAGCTACTATGGAAAATTACATGAATCTTAAATGACCCGGGGAAACAGCAACAAACTAAACTGAGGACTCGGGGTCCCTCCGTGCCTGACCTCAGAATTTGGGGCACCAGTCGCCTTACCTTCTCTAGCATAAATGCCTGCAAGTGGTTGCTGCCTTCCTGCCTGATGATAGGAATTGTGACTGTGGATGACAACCGGGTACTCTGCAATGTCTCACTCTGATTAGCAATATGAACAAAGGAGCATCCTATGGGGGAAAAGGAAAGTTAAGTCCTTCAAATACCGCAAAGGGTCATAGTAATAAAGAAATATTCAATTTTAGAAATTGCAATAGCAAAATCTTGCCGCAAAGGTACCCCGATTACACACAGAGAATCTAAGTTTGGAGCTCAAAGATCAGGAACATATTTCTTTTTTTGTAAATAATAAAATCCTATAACCTCACAATGTAAGCATCCTGAGATTCGTATTTCTCAAATAATATGATCAATCTGGAAGATGCTTTCTTTCAGTAAAGGTATTTGAGAAACAAGGGAATTGAGATGTTAGAGTATTTTCTTGATCCAAATCATCTGTTAAGTCTGAAAAACGGTTTGATCGGGAAAGAATGTTTTAAATCATTACTATTACTGAAGGCAGCATATGAAGCAAATAAAAGCCTGGATTATTTGATAATTGGCATTGGGGCATATATCATAATGAATTAAATCTTTAAGTATCGATTCAAATTTTGGATATACCAGACAAAAAAATGGATATTTAAATAATTAGAGGTCAAGAACTTTCTAATTAGGATTGCAATGCAGAAACTTTAAAGGCCAAATGAGAAATCAGATTATGTCTTTAAATGTATGGCAAAAATACTATAGACAAAATTGAAAAGGAAATAATAAGCCAGGAAAATAATTGAAATATATATGGCAGACATAGGTAATACTCTTAATATTGAATAAGGACATAAGGAACCAGAGAAAAATGACAAAAATACTAACAGAGAAGTGGAAAGAAATAGGAAAATACATTTGATAAAAGAAATAAATATGATCAAGTAATCTGTTAAAGGCTTAAACTTTAATCAAAGGGAACTATATACTAGGCACTCTCATATGTTGCTAGAAGATGAATAAATTGAAACACTCAAAATTGTGTGTACAGTTTGAACCAGCAATTCTAATTATTTGAATTTATATCATGTAAATAATTCTTGCTTGGGATGCAGATTAGCTCAAGTGTGTTTGTTGGCGCCTATTTACAAAAATAAACAGTAGCGTTGAAGCATCAATGTCCAATAGGAAATAGGTTACATGCTGTTCTAGTTTGCTAGCTGCTGGAATGCAACATGCCAGGGACAGATTGGCTTTTAATAAAAGAGGATTTATTTTGTTAGTTTTTCAGAGGAAAGGCAGCTAACTTTCATCTGAGGTTCTTTCTTACGTGGGAAGGCTCAGGGTAATCTCTGCTGGCCTTCTCTCCAGGCCTCTGGGTTCCAACAACTTTCCCCGGGGTGATTCCTTTCTGCAGCTTCAAAGGCCTGGGCTGAGCTGCGAGTGCTGAGATGAGGTATACTGATGAGCTGCTTGGGCTGTGCTACATTGCACTCTCTCATTTGATCACCAGTCAATTAAGTCAACCATCATTCATTGCAGCAGGCATGCCTCCTAGCCGACTGCAGATGTAAATCAGCAACAGATGAGGTTCACGTACCATTGACTCATGTCCATAGCAACAGAACTAGGTGTCTTCACCTGGCCAAGTTGACAACTGAATCTAACTACCACATGTCCACCCCTTGTCAACTTGGCAACTGCATGCATCACCTTAAACAATATTAAGGTGCAAAAAATTCTCTTCTGGCTGTGGACCTGTGAATCTCAAAACAAGTTGTCTGTTGCAATATGCAAAGGAGGGAGAGTCACAAGATCCATAGGAAGAAATTGGAAGGAAAGCCTACAGGGCAAACACCATTGGATTTCAAAGTCTGAAAGTCATTTATCCTTCAGCTTTAGAAAGTGGCAGTCCCACCTTTTCCAAGGGCCTATGCAATGGCCCACCTCTTTCCAAGTCAACCTTGGGGAACATTGAGGAGACCACTTTTTTCTCGGCTCCACTCTCTCCAGGCATCAGGGCCACCCCTGGGCTCTCTGCCTTTTCTGGGGCACACACTCAACCCCTCCATGTGGTGGGAGCCAGGCTCCCCCAATCCCCCAAGGAGCATGCTGTACCTTCTCCAAGGCCTGAGGCTGCATGACTCTTCCACTGTAAAAAAGTGGGAAACTCACCCTCTTTATGTATATGGGTGGGTCCACTCTCCTGGCTGAGGTTTCTTGACTTCAGACCCAAGTTTCCATGGTTCTCACTCTGCAAACTCCAATCTCTTCCTTTTGTGTCCACCTTTGTCCAGGTTGGCAGTGGTTCACATTTATACCAACAGTCTCTTCAAGCACTCCAGGACTTTTCCATCATTCTCTTCACAGTTCCTCCAAAGTCTTCCCCTTAGCCATCCAAAAATCTGTTCCAACATATCTGGTATTTGCAAACCGCAGCAGCACCCCACTCTCCGGTACCAAATCTGTTCTAGTTTGCTTGCTGCTGGAATGCAACACACCAGAGACGGATTGGCTTTTAATAAAAGGGGATTTATTTTGTTAGTTCTTCAGAGGAAAGGCAGCTAACTTTCATTTGAGGTTCTTTCTTACGTGGGAAGGCTCAGGGTAATCTCTGCTAGCCTTCTCTCCAGGCCTCTGGGTTCCAACAACTTTCCCCAGGGTGATTCCTTTCTGCAGTTGCAAAGGCCTGGGCTGAGCTGCGAGTGCTGAGATGAGGAATGCCGAGCTGCTTGGGCTGTGCTATGTTGCACTCTCTCATTTGATCACCAGCCAATTAAGTCAACCATCATTCATTGCAGCAGGCACGCCTCCTAGCCGACTGCAGATGTAATGAGCAACAGATGAGGTTCACGCACCATTGGCTCATGTCCATAGCAACAGAACTAGGTGCCTTCACCTGGCCAAGTTGACAACTGAATCTAGCTACCACAATGTCTTGACATACGGCCATAAAATAAAGTAGTATACAGCAGGATGCTATCAGAGAATACTATTAGATTACAAATAGTAAATGGCAGCAAAGGCAGTATTGAGAGGGAAATTTATACCTCTAAATGTTTACATTCAAAAAGAAGAAAGATCTCAAATCAGAGCCCTATCCTCACAACTGGAGGATCTAGAAAAGGTAGAGCAAACATTCAAACATGAGTAAGAGGGAGGAAATAAAATATTAGAGCAGAGATAAATGAAATAGAGAATTTTTTTAAATATGGAGAATCAACACAACCAAATGGACAAACCTTTAGCTAAACTGATTTAAAAAAAGGACATAACTAAAATCAGAAATGAAAAGGGGTCATTATGATTGACCCCATAGAAATAAAAAGGATCAGAAAAGGATACTATGAACAATTGTACGCCACCAAATTAGATATGCTAAATGAAATTAACAAATTCCCAGAAACACACAAGCTACCTACACTGACTCTATAAGAAACAGAAGATCTCAACAAATAACTAAGTAAAGAGAGTGAATCAATAATCAAAAACCTCCCAACAAAGAAAAGTCTAGTACAGGTGGCTTCACTGGTAAACTTTACCAAGCATTCCAAGAAGAATTAATACCAATCTTGTTCAAACTTTCTAAAACATTGCAGAGGCAGGAACTCTTCCTCGCTCATGCTATGGAACAAACTTCACCCTCATACCAAAGCCAGGTAAAGGCATCACAAGAAAAGAAAACCACAGACTATTATCTCTTATGAATATAGATGCAAAATCCTTAACACAACACTAGGAAACCAAATCCAAAAGCACATTAAAAAAATTATACACCATGACCAAGTGGGATTTATACCAGCTATGAAGGATGGTTCAACATAAGAAAATCAATTAATGTAATACACTACATTAACAGAATGAAGAGAAAGAAAAAAAAAAACACATGATCATCTCAAATAGCACACACAAAAAATGCTTTTGACAAAATCCAGCACCCTTTCTTGATAAAAATACTTTGAAAAACAGAAATAGAAGGAAACTTCCTCAACATGATAAAGGGCATATATGAAAAACCCACAGGCAACATTATACTCAATAGGGAAAGACTGAAAGCTTTCCACCTAAGATCAGGAGAAAACGAGGATACCCACTGTCACCACTGTTATTCAACATTATACTGGAAGTTCTAGCCAGAGCAATTGGATAAGAAAAAGAACTAAAAGCATCTGAATTGAAAAGGAAGAAGTATAAGCTTCCCTATTTGCAGATGGCATGATCTTACATACAGAAAATCTTGAAAAATCCACAACAAAGCTAGTAGAGCTAATGAGCAAAGTCAGCAAAGTGGCAGGGCACAAGATCAACATGCCAAAAATCAGTAATGTTTCTATACCTAGTAATGGACAACTGGAAGAGGAAATGAAGAAAAAATTCCATTCACAATAGCAGTTAAAAGGATCAAATATCTAGAAATAAGTTTAACCAAGGATGTAAAGGACATATACATGGAAAATTACAAAACATCACTAAAAGAAATCAAAGGTGATCCAAATAGTGGAAAGATATTCCATGTTCATGGATTGGAAGACTAAAATTGTTCAGATGTCACTCCTACCCAAAGCAACTTATAGATTCAATGCAATCCCAATCAAAACTCCAACAGCTTTCTTTGCAGAAACAAGAAAGCCAATCATCAAATGTATATGGAAGGGTGAAGGCCCCTGAATAGCCAAAAATGTCTGGAAGTGGGAGAACTCACTACCCAATTTAAAATGCAAAGCAAAGCCTCATTGAAACAGCATGGTACTAGCACAAGGACAGACAGATAGACCAATGGAATTGGATTGAGAATTCAGAAATAAACCCTATCATCTATGGCCAATTGATTTTTGACACAATCCACTCCATGGGGGACAACTGGGGAATGGGGAATTAATGCTGAATTGGTAGAATTTCTGTTTAGGGTGGTGGAAAAGTTTTGGTCATGAATAGGGATGATGGTAGCACAACATTGTAAATTATATTATATATATGGATATTATATACATGATATTTTAGGTATATTTGCATATATACGTTAGAATAAAAACTAAAAAACAAAAACATGGGACTTACAGCACAAACAGTGAACGCTAGTGTAAACTATGGACTATTATTAATAATATAATTATGGTAAGATTGTTTCATCAATTTTAACAAAGGCACCACACTAATACGAAGTGTTAATAAAAAGGAAAACTGCATATGCAAGGGGGTGACAATGCTCTATTTTCTTCATAATTTTTCTGTAAACCTAAAACATCTCTAATAAAAAATTAAAAAAAGAAAATTCACAAATTTACACATGTGAAAAGCACACCTGTAGGTTTATAAACATTTAATATACACACACACATATTTTATACTATGCATAGATAAAAGATGAAATAAATATATGGATATAATACAAAAGGCATTTCAATTACATATAAAGAGCTGTGAATTCAAACGCATATATAACATACAGTGTTCACCCACACCCAAATAAAATACAAAGAAAAATACTAGATGAACATAAATCAAAACCTTAAAGGTACTTATTCATTTACCTCTGGTAGTATTAAGTATTCTTTCTATTTCGTGCTTTTCATTTCCTGGAATTTTCCAAATTTTTCTACACTAAAGACTCGTTTATTTTGCAAAATAAATATTTGTTATTATTAAGATAGATCAACATTCTATTAAAAGTGGTTTGGATTTAATGACAATATCATTAGCTAACAGACTTTAGCTGTCACCTCATTGCCATTTTAAGATGAGAAATTTGAGAGATATTCAGGAGCTTGCCTCCTAGCCCTCCTGTACCTGCTGCAAGCAGCCCTGTCATTAGACGAGCATTTGGGCATCCGGAGCCCTTGCCCTGACACAGCGCTCACAGCACTGTCCTGCCTCTGCACAACGGGGCCGACACACCGCAAAGCACCGCAGTAACTCCGGCCGGCGACCTTTGAGATGTGAACAGCGAAATGCTTCCCAGACGACAAACAGGATCGAGCTCCTGTGACTATCAAAGCAGTGAAGGCTTCAGAGAACCGCCAGGGAGAGGAATTCCTGCTGCCCCTGTGTTCTCGCCGCGGTGGGCTCTCTTTCATGCTGATGCTAAATTCCTGCTCTGAAAACTGGGTTGCCTGGGCATTCCCATCACTGATCCTAATACTGAAAACGAAGGATTTATCCATCGAGCCATTAGCAACATCAGAACAAACGTAGGAAGCCGAGAAGCGTACCAATGTCACAGACCATTGACTTAATGACACTAATGAAAGAACCGTTAATATAAATTGTCTTGCCTCTGCCTCTTCCAGGAGGTGGACAGTTCCAAGAGGACAGGGAGGACCTCACGGTTCACCGTTTAAGCCCTGAGACTGAATGCAGTAAGGATACAGAGTAGGTGCTCAGTGGACATTTGCAACACCAACCAATGTACTGACTTGGGGGAAAAATCATTAATTATTATTGGGTTCGAATCTCAGTTTCTTCACCTGGGCAAACATAGCCAAATTGCTCATGAGTCTCGGTTTTTACCATCCATCAGTGATGTCATGAGAAATGGGTGTTGATAGAACATAACAGATGGCATTTGGAGGGGCAAAGCAACCATTTACAGCGAGTAGCGCAGCAACCGCTAGAGCGGGTCCTTAAATGCTGCTGTTACGTGTGGACTTGAATAAGGGAGTCTATCCACCTAAATACGTATGTGAGAAATCCGTCCCTCCAAAAGCTCTCAACTCAGTAATCTAAGCTGCTATCTTAAGAAACTAGAGAAAGAAGAGCAAATCAAACCCAAAGCAAGCAGAAGAAAGAAATAATAAAGATAAGAACAGAAATCAGTGAAATTGAAAACAGCAAAGCAATAGATCATGTCAACTAAACCAAAAGCTGGTTCTTTGAAAAGACTGATAAAATTGATAAACCTTGAGAAAGACTGATGAGGGGACAAAAGTAAGACACAAATTAGCCATATCAGGAATGAAAGAAAGGCTATTACTCCAGACTCTATATTTATTAAAAAAACAGTAAGGAATATTATTAACAAGTTTATGCCAATATGAAATGGACCTGATGCTTGAGGCAAAACTACCAAACCTTTCTCAAGATGACACAGATAGCCTGAAGAGTCTTATATCCTTTTTTTTTGCATAGACAGGCACTGGGAATTGAAACCTGGGTCTCGGGCAAAGCAGGCAAAAACTCTGCCACTGAGCCGCGATTACCCACCCTTCCTATATCTTTTAAATAAATGAAATTTGTAGTTAAAAACCTTCCAAAAATAACACAGCAAAACTTCTGGCCCAGATTTTTCACTGATGAATACTAATTCAAAACAATCTCCTCCAGAAAATAGGAAAGAAGGAATACTTCCCAGCTTATTATGTGAGGCCAACATTAACCTAGTATCAAAATCAGACCAAAAAAATTCAAGAAAAAAAAAATATGGACCAATATCTCTCATGAACCTAGGTGCAAAAAAAATCTTTGGAAAATATTAGCGAATAAAATCTAGCAATATATAGAAAAAAATAAATCCATTATGGAACAAATGAGCTTTATCTGACAATGTAAGGCTGATTTGGCATTTGAAAGTCAATTTTTAACAAGGCCATAGGATATAAAATCAATACTTTAAAATCACTTATATTTCTATATACCTTCAATGAATAACTAGAAATCAAAAATTTAAAAACGTATCACCAAAATAAATGAAGTGTCTAGGTATAAATCTAAAATATGTATAGGATCCGTATACTAAAAACTATAAAGCAGATGAAATAAATAAAAGACTTAAATGAATAAAGAGATATATTGTGTTTATGGGTTGGAAAGACTCAATATTGCAACATGACGATCCTTCCCAAATGGCTCTATAGGTTCAATGCAATCCTAATCAAAAGTCTAGAAGGAGTTTTTGTAGATATCAACAAAAACTAAAATACATATGGAAAGGCAAAGAAATTTGAATAGGCAAAATAGTTTTGAAAAAGAAAAACAAAGTTAAGGACTCACACTATATGATTATAAGTTTCACTCTAAAGCTACAGTAATCCAGAGAAAATGGTATTGATGAAATGATATTTACATCATTGGAACAGAATACATATGAAATAAACCCACACAAATATGGTTAATTGATTTTTGAGAAAGGTAGAAAGGCAATTCAATGGAGAAAGGATACCTTTTCTATAAATGGTGCTGAAACAATCAGACATTCATATACAAAAACAAATGAACCTTGATTCTACATCTCACATGTTAGAGAAAATCAAAATACTTATAAAGATATAAATGTTTTAAATTTGCATGTACCTAACAATATAACTTCAAAGCTGAGATTAACAGAACAAAAATGGGAAGCATAAATTTTAATACAACTGTCCTAGAAACTGATCGAAAGAGCAGGCAAAATAAAAACAGAAAAGCAGCCAGGATATAGAAGATTGAAACAACCCAATTATCAAAAGAATAATGGACCCAACAACTGCAACAACCACATTCAAGATCACGTTGGCCGCTTTCCAAATTGATCAAATTCTGGCTATAAAGCAATTCTTAATAAATTTCACATGCAGTATATTAAGCATATTAAGCTAGAAATCATTAACAAAAAGTTATCTTAAAAACCTCAAATACTTGGAAATTAAGCTAAGTACTTAGGGATCAAAGAAATCTCAATGGAAATCAGCATAGAATATTTAGCTGAATTATATTGAAAACACCATCCATCAAAATGCATTTTGCTCCCACCGTTCACTTTACAAGCCTGCTTACATGATCCCTTAGTTGTTTTGATTCTATGGAAGCTAAAAATTAAATAAACGCTCATGAAACGCTTGCCTATAAACAGTCAACCATTTGTAGTATTTGGACATTAGGGATTTTTGAGATTTGCCCAAGCCAAGAATCCTAGGTCTCAAGTTCCTTGTGGAAAGCATATTACTAAAAAACATTTTTCCTGAATTATATTCTACTTATACAAAACGCTTGGTGATACAACTAAATGTGTGATTCCTCTTGTGGGGACATCAGGTGCTTGGGCATGCAGAAATAACCAGAAGGCTTTTTAAGTTCGACAGCATGAGGGTTTAAAGGCTTCTGCTTTACTTGCTGCTGGGAGATTTCTGGGTTTCACACGGTTCACCTCATAGCAAATCTGACTGAAGAAACATTTCTGGAATGAAAAAGAAAAGTGCCCTGCAATGGCTGCTGACAAAGGAGCAGATGCAGTGAAGCACCTATCACACAGAGCTGTGTTACATCCTTCTGATGTGGGCACCATCAGAGAATTACTTGCTGAAAGCAGAACATAGAAGGCCACTTTCATCATTCTACTTCAGCCAAAACCACAACTCTAAGAGTCTCTGGAAATGCCTCATCACATAGTTATTCAACAAATAAGACAATGAATAAGAAGGTGCCTCGGCAATGAAAGCCTTCATTCTGGGCTTTGCAAATAATGATACCCAAAAAGCAGGAGGTGCTAATGACCAGCGACAGCTTTCAGAGAAAAAAAGGCATTCTCTGGAGCCGCTGAAGTCACCCCTAGATGGTTATACCATGAGCGAGCAACTGTTTCTAGGATCGGTGCTGCGAAGATGCTGCCACCATTCCGCTCCAAACAGATGCTCAAGTCAGCCTCTGTGCAATGACCCTGGAGTTGCCAGTGGGAAACTTAGGGTCATGTTGCCTCTTGGAGGCCAAGTACGTTCCTCCATTGCCATGCTTTTTTGTGTAAAGACAAGCTTTTCTCCCATGATTATGTGAAGCTGCACCACATGAGGTATACATGAGGACAACAATCATAAGTCTGCTTCTGATATTCAAAGAGCATCTTCAAGTGGTTCAAACAGTTTCCATCTGTGCAACAGTTTCAAGGAGGTTTATCAACCCCCATCGACCAACTCTTGAAGACCAAGAGTTTAAGAGAGACAACACTGTCTTCATTGCTTACCTTTAGAAGAGAAGAAACAGCAAAATAATGACATGGCTACATCACAGCGAGCCAGGAACTACCCTGCTTCTCTGCCTGCTCATTTGGAAATTAACATCACAAATTCAAATTATCATGTCAGCAGGGGCAATTAACAGACTGTCTAGGCAGAGGAATTGTTCTTGCACCAGGATTCTAAAATTTGAATGCTTAATTTTAATACAAATTTAATTAATGTTAAGCCTCTTATGTTAGTAGTATGTACTAAAAGTGCTTAGGAGGACATTACGTAAGGTGGGCCCTTTTGGAATGAAATGAGAAAAGGAAAGTTGGTGGGTGGGAATAAGACTTTTCTGCAGTAAAAAATCAACCTATGCTGATTACTTGGAGTTTTGTAACAAGCTTTTATTAATTTTATGAAAAGCAGCTGTAACCTGACTTGCCACTGACTATCTCATTGCCCTGTGGCAAACAGCGGTCTTATTTGTTGAAGGTTGAAAAGATGGTGGAGAGGGAGTCGGCAGTGAGCACAAGTTCTGAGTCCTAGAAAAGGGGAGAGAAAGGGGCTGAAGGCGCCTGGGGCGGTGGGCCCTTTGGTTTTTCTGGACACAGCATCCTGCTCGGGGAAGCAGAGGCCATGCCTTGTGGGTGGCAGAGAAGAGCCGTTGCTTCCAAGGAAGCTCCAGGGGTCTAGCACAGATGGAACCTTCACATGGACAGATTCCTTGGTTATTTGCAGATGCCCTCCTGGGGAGGCCCTAGTGTCACCCCTCTCTGCACCTGGGCCTTAGAGAGGTCAAGTGACTGTCCAGCTCTCAACTCCAAGACAGGGCAGCCTCGATTCAAGTCCAGACAGTGTAGCACTGGCACTATTCCCCTCTTCTTCCCCACGTGTCTATGACCCCAGCTGGGCATCTCAGGACCTGGAAAGCTTTAGGCAGCCGTCTCCTCACCCCTATGCCCCGGAGCCCAGGCGATCTTCTCTGCGCTGCTCTGCACCCATGCCCGAGTCATCTTTCCCTGCAGACTCGTGCTCACACGTTGCCTTCCGCCAAGCGGGTCCCATCTGGTATCCTAAAATGGCAGCCTGGGCCCCCTGAGTTCCCTCCAGGTCCACTTTCCTCCTCTTCTCCTACAACACCAACTTCAGGGACTCTAATATACAATTTTAAATTGTTGTGCAAGCAAATTGGCCTTCTCACACACCATTTCTACATTTCTCACCATAATTTATGGCTGTGCTGGCAATTCTTCACTCCTTAATCACCCAGACTTCTGGCTTGAAAACTGTGCCAACTATAATCCTTCCTCTTAAAAATAAGAACCGTGTGTTTGTTTTATGTTTATTATTTCATATCCCATTTATAATCCTAAAAGCTACACTCCAGACCTTGAGTTCTCTAAGATGCTGAGAAGCCTCAGTGCTGTTTGTTCTTTGTCAGGATATTAAGAATTTCAGGGGGACTCAGAATCTCAATGGAGAAAGGAAATGTCATGGATATTTTCTGCACTTGGAAAGAGTTTCCAGCCTTTTGTTATAGCCTTAAGATTTACAGCCTTGGATAAACAAACCACAGTGCATTAACACAATGGGTCAGCATAGGCATAAGACCTGCAGTTTTCTGCAGAAACGAGCAGATGGAATCTTCTTAAACATTAAGTGCATGATGCAAAATAGCTATGTGCAGAGGGTGTAATGAGGTAAAGATGACAGTATGGGGCTAAAGATCACCAAATAATTATTTTGAGGAATGTAAATGGTTGGATTTTCTTGGTTGTATTTAGAGCCTATGAAATTGAGCATGCCTGGTTAGAAATAGATAAGATTCCTACACAGAAAAAAAAGTCAGGCTTTTTCCTTTTCTAATTCTGTCTTAAATCTTATAGCAATTCTCAACAGGTGTTACTCCTTTCTTATAGGTGTATAGAACTATCGAGCAGTTAGCAGCCCCCTCGCCACCTTGCCCAAAACAAGTCTTAAAATGTTTAGGCCAGTCCTAATGACTCCATCAGGCTCCTCAAGGATAAAGCAGAGCTACTAGAAATGTCTTTCTGGCATAACGTTAGGTTTTCTCAATTTTTAAGACTATCCTGTCTTTATGAATGGTCAAACCAATAGTAGGTATTCCTCCATAGAAACAGTCAATCAAGTGAATGCTCAGTTTGTGCAGCATTCATCTGACACTTTGCTTATGCAACTTTTCATGGTTTCAAACCTCTCTCCTTAATCTGTCTCCTGACTCCCTAACTAGAGTGTAAACCCCAGGAAGGCAGATTGTACAGTGCTCATTCATGCTTTCATTCACTCAGTCATCCAGCATAATTAATTGAGAACCAATTATGTGCTGAGCCCTCCTCTTGACTCTGGGAAATGGCAGTGAATGAGGCTGACACTGTCTCTTTTGTCTCGGAACTTACAGTCAAAGGGGATTGACCACTAACAAGGAATCAAGCACACCATGGGAACTGCTGGGAAGCAAGTAAACCTGGGCGGGCCACGGTGGCTCAGCAGGCAAGAATGCTTGCCTGCTATGCCCAAGGACCCGGGTTCGATCGATTCCCGGTGCCTGTCCATGTAAAAAAAAAAAAAAGTAAACCAGAGTAACCGGCAGAGTATGAGAGCTGATGAAGGTGGCCCTTAGAATTTTACCTGGTAGCTTCTCTCCTGGAAGCTTACAGTCAAATGAGGGCCATATCTATCAAAATCATTACAATATCACTGTAAAATGGTGACCATGAGCAAGCAAAGAGATAGTACATGGGTTTCACCTACACAGGGCAGCAGGGCATGGGGCCTTGGGTCTTGATGTAACAGAACCATGGGGAGTGCTATTCCTTCTCCCTCCAGACTGCTCAGTTTCTCTTCTAAACGACCTCTGGGACCTATCTGTGATGGGCCAAGCTTTTCCATCCCAGCCTCAAGTTTCAGAAAACATTCAGGGACTTGACCTCAGTATGGTCAGTTTTTTGGGTGCAAAGTCCCACATTAAATATTATTAACACCAACCCTTGATACAGCATTAAAGGGGTTACAAACAAACAAAAAAAAGCACTTACTGCTTCGATCTATTCTTGAATGAATCATCCCAAACTGTTGTGTCCTAGAGTTGCTACTCAATATTGAGCAGCCCATGGGCCAGCAGCTTCAGCTGCAGCTGGGAGCTCATTAGAAATGCAGAGATCCGGCGTCCACCCACCACCAGACCCACTGAAAACAGGAGCTGCATTTTAACAAGGTCCGTAAATGATGTGTTTGCTCATTAAAGATTGAGAAACGCTATCTAAGGGCTCCCTTTTGACTGCTCCATATTCCTTCTTTTTAACAGAATTCTTCAAATTCTAGGGAGTAGTAGGCTAAAGTTTATACGGATAGAGATCTAGAGGGTCATCTCTGAATAATAATTTCTGCCTGACTTTATGGAATTTAAGGAGAATTTCTGGCTGTTTAAAGAACAGAGTTTCAGAGCCAATTGTCAGTGAGTTAAGGATACGTATTTTATTACTTATAATAATCCTTTGAGCCCACTGGAGAAAAGCTTCATAGAACATCTTCCCATCCTGAAGGAGTCAATGAATTGCCAGCTCCCAAAACCTCCATTCACAGAAGTCCAAAATAGAACAATGGCTTGAATTTCCTTCGAGTTCCCTAGAATGTTAGGCAGGTAAGGTGATGTACTGCCACAGAGGTTGGGACATTTCGCTGATAAGCCACTTTTGGTTTAGAACCTGAATTTCAGCTTTGAAACGTGTCTTTATAGTAGACCATAGGGTGGGGTAATGAAACCATGAAGAACACCTGGACTCAAACCGAAGAACCTGTCCATGGGGTCTGTCTGTAGGTTGTCTCCATAGATTTCAACTGTTACTCGTCAAAACTTAAAAGAGCCCATTTTACAAAATTCTGTAACTCTCTCCCCAAATGCTCTCAGATAGCCTAATAGGGTCATTATCAGTCTTTGGAACAAAGATCTGCAGTAGCTGACAAAGACTGCAGCGTCATCACAAAGCCCAAGACCCACACTCTAGAAGGAGACCACAGAAGTCACCTCTGTGCCCCACGCATACTTTCAAAGCATGTCTCAGTGTATAATATATCAGTCTCCCAGGACCGGACACAAAGTCAGCTCAAATAAGGCTTATAAGTACAATATTCTGAGCTTTACAGTAAGTCCAAGCTTAGAATTTCTCAAATTTTAGGTACCATAAAAGAGGATGTTGTTTCTCAATCACTGGGGCATGAACATGGATTTTCCCATTCTCATGATCCTTTATAGAAAAAAACCTACTTCTGGATTTCCATTCACACCAGGTCCACTGATTAAATTCATTCGTGACGTGTTATCAGACGTATTACTGAACAGCTGGAAGAAGAAAAATGGAAAAACAGAGGGATGAGAATAAATTGTTATGCAGATCAAGTATCAAAGCTAAGAATCAAAGGTGATTCCTTAAAGAATCACCTGGAAGGAATCATACCTAGCAATTCCACATCTGGGGATGGATTCTAAAGAAATGAATGGGTCTGCAGAGATGCAGGAGCATGGATGTTGGCTGTGGGTTGGTTCGTAAAAGCGAAACATTAGAAACAGCAGGTGTCCTTTGGGAAGAGCAAGGTCATGGTGCTCCCTGAACACAGCCCTGAGTGCTCCATGGCCGACTGGTCTCCACGGCCTGCAGCGGAGAGGCGGACCTGGTATGAGGTTAAACAAGAAAGGCAAGTTGCAGAACAGTTCGCAGAGTGTGAGCCCCTTTCTTTAAGACAGATTTGCATTAGTCAATCTGAAGACAAAAGTCTAGGAGACTCTGTGTCACTTCATTAGTACCGATTATCCCTTAAGGCAAAGGAGACCGTGATCACCCACATCACTAGAAAGGGCTGAAAACAAGCCAGCTTACCATACACCTTACTGTCCTAAGCAATTTAATCTTTGAAACAACCCCAGGCCATAGGTACTAGCACATAGGAAAGAGAAAGGACACAAATCAGAGCCCACTGAGCCCCTCTGCCTCTCAGGAACACATTTTTAACTACCAGGACTTAAAAGCATTCTGTAGATTTTTGTTTGTTTGTTTTGCACTGTTTTACAGTAGATGTGTTATGTTTTCCCTATGCATCATAGACTGTCAGAGCTACAGGGCATCTGAGTCACTCCTTAAAACCTCAAAGGTCCATGAGGGCCAAGGAGATAAAAGACATGATCAACATGGGCCAAGGGCAAAAGTTCTGACATTCCAACATCACCCTGCCTCTTCTTCAGTGCAGCCCTCAGTCTCAGTGGGTGGGAGGTGATAGGGAGTGGTGGGGACTGTGGCATTCTGAAGAACTCAGGCCTCATCTGATTGTTGCCGTATGGAAATGTGGGCTCCTTGTTGCCAGATTTTCCAATCTTTAAAAAGTGCCTGGAAGGGCAGAATTTTTATAAAAGTTCCTGTTTGTTTTAAAGAAAAAAAATGTTAAGACTCTGCATGAACCAAATAAAACGTCTCTGCAGGCGGGAATGAACGTGCCTGTTGCCTCATGTGATTCTGAGTCTCTCAGCACACACGCACGTGGAGAGGTGAATGGCTCAAAGTCACATACTCTGGCAGTGGTAGCTTGAGTTCTAGGACCCAGGCCTCCTGAGTCCCAGCCCGGTTTTCTTCTCACCTCACTACCTGCCTCACTACAGCATATTCTTTCAAGATTTAATCCTCCTGCCAAAAGGGACATGACTAACCAGAGAAGGGGACAGGGACCTTTCCTTAAGAGGAGGTGCCCTCCCTCGCCAACAAGTCTGGGAAAGGGTCCTGGGTCTTCCTTCTCAAACTCCAAGGTGGTAATATATTCTCTTGTATCGCCGTAGGGGCCGATGGGGCCGATGGGGCTCTCCCTGGAAATTACAGTTCTCATGGTGGCAATGGAGATGGCGGTAGAGCTAGGAGCTCGTATTTATCGTGCATGTCATGTGCTAAGGCCAGAGTGGTGTTATCTTGCCAGTCCTCATAACAGACACCAAAGGGTTTGCTTAGCGACTGCGGAGTCACCTCTAAACCACGGGGCATGTAACAGCAATGGTTTCACGTGGTTCACGAGATAACATCGATGGCTTTAAGGACCATAAAGTAGGCATGCACACAGTGATTAAACGAGAAAGGTATCCCCTGTTTATCTGCCTTTCAATTGTTCTGAAATCATTGATGAAAATGTCTCAGTTCTGGTGCTGCTAGGCCCTTAACGTCTCTCCATTTATTTATCTTCCTTTAAAGCAGTCGGCGGGGAGGAGGGAAGTGAGGAGACAGAGGGAAAGAGAGAGGGATTCAGACTAATGCTGAGTCCTATCAGGCAAGAGAAAACAGAAAGAGTATGATGACGTGGTTTTGTTCGTATTATACATGTTTTTTTAGCAATAATCTATCTATTGCAAGTGAAGCTGGTGTCTAGATACATTAATGTCTCTACACAAAATAATCACTTAAAATTTTAATTAGAAAGTGAATTGGTAAAAAGAATAACTGTAAATAATAATAAGGTAGTGTGAGCATGTGGCAAGGACTCCCAAAAGTAGTGGGCGGGTGATAGTGGCCCCTCACTCACACCTGGAAAGTATGAAGTTGAATTTATTTAATTCCTAAAGAAGAAACAGCATGGATGAGCCTCTGGGCTAGCTCTCGGGCTGACTGTACTCTGTGGTTGAATTCTAATTTTTTTATTTGACTTAAAAGCTTTACCCGCTACTCTCCCAGCAGTCTTTCAAGAGCCTGAAAGACCCACCTACTTACTATTTTATTTTCTTTAAAGCAAGCATCGTAGAAAGGGAGACTTGGATTTGCAATGCAGAGTCTAATAAAGCCTGGTTTCACTTGGTCTATCAAGATGCTGAATTATTTAATTAATAAGAGCATCTTCTCCTCGTTGGAAGCTGTTGATGATGTTGACCTTAAAAGTAAAAGTGGCATTATATAGTAGGGAGTATATACACTCATCAGCATCAGGTGGCAAATTTCTGAAGTCACAAGTCTTCCAGAATTAGGAAAGAAAGAAAAAAAAAAAAGAACTTCTATTCATAAATAAGCCCCAGTGTAAATTCTAGAAAAATACAGAGTTCAAACCAGAAATGTAATCTCTTGTTTTCAACATCTCAATTCTTGATTACCACTTCTCTTCTGTAACTAAAGGAGCACTGACCAAAAGAATTCTTGTGTATTACCACAATGAGAGGGCACTTAAAACCATAAAACACTCCTGTAATGTTGTGGGAATTCAAACTGTCCATTTGTAGGAGCATAAATGTATTTATATATACCCCACGCATGTAAAATAGCACCCAATCATAGACCCGGGTTTGATTCCTGGTGCCTGCCCATGAAAAAAATAATAATAATAACACTCAAGTTAATTGGTGGTGGAAATTAAGTGGTCTTTCCCCCTTTTTTTTTTCATTTCTTCTTTTATTCTTTATTTTTAGAAATGATTTACAATAATTAACAGAAGTATTAGAACTTAGCACTTTACATTTGCATGATGCTTTCCAATGAGAATTATTTTATCATTTATATCTCGGCAACTTTTGCCTCCAAAACAGTTGTTGAAACAGAAAGAGAAAAGCCCTTCAATGTATGTCACAGCCAAGACAAATCAAAAGTGGGCTGGAGTCAGTGGTAGAATGCTTGCCTTCCATGCAGGAGACTTGGGTTCAGTTCCTGGACCATGCACCCAAAAAAAAAAACAAAAAAAAAAAAAAAAAGAAAAGTGGGCTGGGGAAGGCAGAGGGAGAAGGGGGAGGGAGAGAGAGAACATGAGCAAAAGATAAAGCGAATGGGGCCAAATATAAACAATTGGTGAATCAAAGTAAAGGATATTTGGGAATTCTTTATATTTTTCTTGCAATGTATAAGTTTCTATATCAAAATCAAAAGTTAACAGAAAGCTTAGACTGAGTACCTAATATTAAGCATTCAATTCAGCAGTAAGATTCATTATAAGTAAAAAGGGAAATGTTGTCTTTAAAAATAAAACATGTTAAACTTTTTCCTGTTATGTAAGCTCCCCATTTAAAATAAAATTTGGTAATGAAATACTTCAATATGCCAAAAGAACTAGGGAAAGAGAGAGAACCCCATGCCCAGCTCTGTCAAACCTTAACATTTTACCAAGTTTGCTTCAGGATTTTAAGAGATATGACTTGCTAGAGACAAACTTGCAGCTCTCTATGTGCCCCAACCTCATCTCGTTTTCCTCTTCCTTCTAGAAGTAAGTGCCATCCTAAATTATACTTAGCATTTCAGTGCAGAATCTAACCTTCACTCCATACAGATGTGACTCGGTGTGTGCCCATAACAATGTGCAATATTTTTTCACAGTTTTGGTCTTTAAATAATGATTCAAGTAAGCATCATACCTTAGCTTATTTTTCACTTAATATTGGGTTTTTTTGTTCATTTGAGGGTATTCATTCACTTTTGTGGCTATACGTATTTTTCTGTATGACTAGACCTCATTTTATTTGTCCATTCTCCTGGTGATGGTTATATAGTCATTTCTAGTGGTTCATTATTACCAAAAACAAAACAAAAATTCTATGGTGATAAACATCCTTGCACATGTGGAAAATTTCTCTAGAGCAGCAGTTCTCCAAGTGTGGTCCATGGGGATCCCTGAGCCCCTATCAGGGAGTCCACAGGTCCAAATTCTGTAAATAATAATACTAAAGCAATATTAGCCTATTTCACTGGATGACACATGCAAAAAAAAAAGAAAAAGGTGGGTAAAGCTGCCAGCCCCTTGGCACAAATGAAAGCAGCAGCACCAAGCTACTAGTAAGCATTGAATTCTTCACCACCTCATACTTACAGAAAAAAAAGAACAGACAAAGCCAGCTAAATTTCATTTAAGGATGAAGTAACTGATGAATTCACTTAACGACCAAAATCACTTGAGAACTGATGAAGCAGTAATAAGTATTAATTGTATTAAATTGCAGTACTTGACTGTACAACTTTTAAAAATTCTTTGTGGCAAAATGGGAAGAATGCAAAAAACTGCTGCTGCACTCAAGGTGGAGTGTCTCAAGAAGAAGCACTTGTGAGACTGCTTGAGTCATTAACTGAACCTGCGCTTCTTTGTCATTTGTTTATAACACCCATTTCTTCTTGAAAGAACAACCGATGAACTATTTTATTTGGGCTTGGGTATTTGATCGCAGCTTCTTGAAAATGAACAAAGCAAGCCTGTCACTTTAAGGGCAAAAAACTGACAGTATCTGTTGTCAGTCATAAAATTCCAGCAAAAATGAGAATTTTAGGAAACGTGTATCTTTCGCTATGAACATGAAAGTTTCCCAAGACTTAAAGATTTTTCTGAGGAGATTAAGAAGGATAGTAATGAATGTGATTTTTTGATATTGTAGAATGAAATGTGTCAACATTCGAAAGATCTGCTACCTTGATGGACCAAGAATTTCCTAATGATCAAATATCACGTTATAAGCTGTCCAAAAGTAATAGAGCCATCCAAAGTACAAGACAGACAAAAATGGATTTTAATGTGACTGACTGCAGAAAGTTCATTGACCTGGTTTCGGATTATACAGGACAACTGTTAAGAAACTACCCCTTGTCAAGTTTCAATGTAATATCAAAGAAGAGTATACCCAATTATCTTTTCAAAGCTATATTCTTTCCTTTTCCAATTGTATATCTGTGTGAGGCCAGATTTTCTTCATATACTTTAAGCAAACGAAATATCATCTCAGCTGTCCTCTTTAAAGCCACATAATAAAGAGATTTGCAAAAATATAAAACAATGACACTTTTTAACAGTTTCGAAAAATAGGATTATTTTTCACAAAATATTTTTATTATTTTAATGTATAGTGGATTACTTTTTGTTATTTTTAAAAAGTTGAGAAATGTTTTAAATGTCCCCATTTTAATTTCTAATATGGTAAAGATGAAGAAGTAAAAACCACATAAGCAAAGTTCTTCACATTCTCAGTCACATTTAAGAGTGTGAAGGTAACCTGAGAGCAAACAGATTGACAACTGCTCCTCTCGGGTTGATGTCTATAATGTCCAGGAAGAACAGGAAGGGTGTATTATCCACCTCCCTAGATCCAACCAAATCACCCTCCATCATGGTTGCGTCATACCTCTAAGGATCTGTCCTCCTCCACACTGGACCATGTACTGAATGGTGGTTTCATAGAAAATGGAGATGGATTCTTCGTGTGTTCATTTACCTGTGGTCCGGCATCCTCATGAGGAGTTATTGGGTTGATTAATTTGACATTACGATATGATAGCATTTGTTTCTTGCCAAAGTCTATTTTTCTATTTATCTAAAGGAAGAAAATGTTTAAACTCTTTGTGCTCCAAAGTTTCAAACATCGGTTTGTTTATAGACAATGAACACTTCCCAATTAAAGCTGGTAGCAGTAAAGAAAGGGCCTGCCAGGTGTACCACTTTAAAATAGAGTAAATTGCAGTTCTTTCTGAAGAATGAAGAAATTCCATCTCTAAAGCTGGTTATCTCCAGGTGGTAAGGTCATTGACAGATTAAATAGTTAAACTTCATCTCATCTCTGGGCTTCAGTTGTCCCTTCTGTAAGTTGAGGGATTGAGATAAGATGACATTAAGTGCCCCTCTGACTCTGAAGCTCTGCAAATTCATTTCACCACCACTGCACATGGACTGCCCAGGCCACAGTCTCGCAAGTGTCGGCTGGAGACTGGGACAAGAGGTTGGAAATGGGGAATGTTGATACTGGCTGCAGAGAAGCCTGAAATGTCACCTCGCTGAGTGTGCATGCATGGATAGCATTTCTGCTCTCGTGTGCACACCTTAGAAGTTGGAGACCCTTCATCTGTGTGGTGCAGGAAGGCTAGAGCTGCTTATACTTGCTGGAATGATTTTGCAAGTGCTCTTGTATTTCTCTTCCTGCCAATTTTAGGCAGTTTGTCCAAAGAGGGGATCTCCCAAAAGATTTTCATATGCTCTCTATAATTGAGAGGAGAGAAAAGACTTTCTAGAGGCTGCTTTCCCCAATTCATTGTCCACTAAACTATTTGATAACATGGCCAGTGGGCATCTTTATTTGACAGCCAGCACTGGACTTGGGACATTTAAGCTATGCCATTCAGGCCAGGCTAGTAAGTCACTGTGGCACCTTTAGGGGGAAAATCTCCTGACTTAAAGGTGGCTTTGTGGCTATACAGGATGCTAAAGAACTAATCAGTCAGAGCATCAAGGCTACTGTTTGTTTGTTTTTTAAGATAACTCAATTGAGAGCTTCCCAGATTAACCAAACAAACCATGATGGGCTTTCCTCAAGGTTCAAGTTCATTCTCGTGACACATCGCCCCCCTCTCTGTTCTTTTGAGCCTGCTACAACCTAAAGTGAGGTCCATGGGCTTTAGGACTAGCGGCAACCAAAGGGGCAAATAGAACGGCTACTCCTTGGCTTGGGGTTTCTTCTGATTGACTCTAAAACAAAGACATAACCCTGCAAAGCAGAGTCTAGACTAGGTCATTTGGTTTCCGAAAGCAAGGGTGAGGGGAATTCGGAAGAGAACTACAGTAAACATAGCAGCTCTCCTGCAGAACGGACACCAGTTTTCAAATGTAGAGATGAGAGGAGGGTGGTGAAGGCACCTGTGGCGGAGGTCAGGGAGGGCTATAAACCAGCCTGGGGAGAACGAGTAAAGGAGTAGGAAGAAGTGCATTGCCTCTAGCCAGCTCAGGAAAATACTGAGTTCCTACTAGAATGTAAAGCCATTTGCCCATTTGAGGGACTAGCAGCATTCTCATTTCTCTTTTTTGGGGGGGTGGGGGTTGGGGTGCAGTGTGGGGGCTGGGAATTGAACCCAGGCCTCCCGCATGGCAGGTGAACATTCTAGGCGTTCTGATTTCTAAAATCATCCGATGCCCACTGAACCTCGTTCTCCTGGTCTGCCTTGGTCTCCTGGAAGCCACAGGTAATTGCTTTCTCCAAACAGTGCCCTATAATGCACAGGTCTGCCCCTCCTGCCCCCCCCCTCCCCATCCGGCACACCCTCAGATGAGGTTGCATCCGCCCGGGAATGGTGCTGACACAGTGGAGGGAGGGGAGGGCAGTTGTGTCCTGCTAAGAGCTGGAGTAGGGGCAGGGGTGGGAGAGAGAAGGCACAGGATTTGACTTGCAGTATGTTCAAATCTGTGCTAACATGGCCTATGAAAACTGGAGTCTACAAATATTAAGGATAAGGGATAAAATAAATCCGTTATCTATTCCTGTCTAAGAACATGCACAAATCTTGCTCTGGCAAAATGCTGCCATAAAATCCACCAAATGCCATGCAACTGGTACCAAATGAGGCACCCACGTTCAGATATGGGGCCCACTAACTGGGAGCACCAGAAGGCCAAGTGCTTGGGTTTTTTTTTTTTTTTCCTACTTTCCTTACTGCTGTATCCCCAGTGCCCAGTTCCTGTTCCAGGAACAGCTATTGGCACCATTTTCAGGTGAGGAAAATGAGGCTTAAAGAGAGTAAATTAAAAATCTCCATGAGTTAAATTGGAACCCCTGGGGATTCGGCCCAGGCTCCCTCCTCTTTTAACACCCCCAGGTGACTCTCAGCAGGTGAATCCACTGCATTGAGCAATTAACCCAGTCCCAGCTGGCCGTGGGCAGCCTGCTGACAAGCTCAGCACCCCACTCCAGCGCCCACAATCTTTACCCTCCAGCCACAGCCCAGCCCCCACCCGTGACCTGTTTTAAAGGAGGAAGTCAGCAGCAGCAGAACCGCCACAGGAGTCTCTCCTCCAGCTGAAGAAAGCAAATTAAGCAGATCACAACCCACACACGTGTGCAGCATTAACCCTGCCGGCTGTGAGTGCAAACAGAACAAGCCCACGTTGGTGTAATCCCAACTGCCCTGCTTATGTTCCCATCCGAGCAGGGGCAGCCAGCCGGGGAGGGGGTTCTCGCCCTCCCACCCCCATCAGCTCCCTCAGCTGGTCTTTATAGAGACAACTGAGATGTTTGAATAGAAGTACAGTTAGAAAAGTTGTCTTATTGATATAATCTAAATGAAGACAGTGTGTGTGCTATGCCAAGCATTTTAAGACAAGCCCCTTAGCCTGTACCCACTGCTCCCCCAAACAGACTGTGGCCCTAGACCCCCACCCCTCTATATAAATTCCGGAGCCCCTGCTGCGTTCGCCATGCAAGGAAGCCGCCCGTCACTCCACAGCACATCTACCCTCCTCAGCCTCCCGCAGGCCACGCTTGGTGCCTCTTCCTCTCCCTTTATCTTCCAAGGTCAAAGCCAGCTTGAAGAGGTTCGGTCCTCTGCATCTGGCACGGAGGTCCCTAGTGCTGCGCTCTCAGGTACCAGTCCCAGCTCTCCAGCAGCCCTGGAGGAAGCAGTCATGGCTGCTCAGGTCCCCCACAGCCTGGCACCCTCCTGCACGGGCAGGGGCTTCTCCTCCCTTCCTCGCAGGTTGCTTTGGCCCAGCCGCTTTCACCCCAATTCTTTCTGCAGTGATTAAGGTGGGACAGCCTGACTTGTAAGCTGTAATTTCATTTATAATTAGCAGATTTCCAAGGAAGAGACAGGAAGGTAGTGAAACCACCATAGGATGCGCATGCCCAAAATCTGGTTGGTGATCTCAAGTCACAGGATTATAGCTCAGAGAGATGTAAAATCAATGCCTTGGGGACAATGGGGCTTTGTTTTGTTTTGTTTTCTTTCTTTCTTTTATTTATTTATTTTGGTTGCCAAATAGAATGTCCGAAGGTCTTTTTGTCGCAGGACATTTTAATGACCATGTCCTGTAAGCCTTATGCTCTTGAAACAAAGAACACCAAGAAGGAAAACCTCTTTATAAAGGAGAAGAAAAAAGAAAAAGGAAAAAGCCTTCCTGTTTCCAAAGCACTAAGACATATTTATTCCACCCATATTTCAGGGCTCTGAAGCAATACTTCTACTAAAGCCTCCATTAAAAGAAAAAAATGTCCATGCAATATGAGATCTCACAACTGTATTGAGTGATTCATGAACCAGGCAGCATCTCATTCAGCCATAAGAAGGGAGCTCATAGAGCGCAACATGGAAATATTCTGATTGGCTGTTGTTAAGTTTCCATTTTACATGGGGGGAGGGTCTTACAGAGTGGGAAGCGGGTCTCATTGGTTAGTAGGATATGCTTCCCCATTCTCATAGGCTGTTTCTCCTGGACTGAAGCTGGTTATCACCAGGTGTTGCAGTTCTGTAGGGTGCCTTCCATTGTTTCATATTCTTGGAGAGTCCCAGCAGGTCAATTGTTTTTGTCTTCTAGAAAATACTTTCTTAGAAAGGGGTTCCTCCCAGTAATGCCCAATGCAGGCGGCCATTTAATTTTAATGAGCAGTTCCCCTTTTGGTTCCCCATGATCTCATTGGAAACTTGACCAAAACACTCGCTATACCACCATTGCCTTCTTTTCTTGTCAGGTAGTTGAGTAGGCTTGGTCAATCATTTTGTTACATTTTTCACGTATTTGCATTGTTTTCATTTGTTTCTTTTCTTGATTATAGTGAGCTTTTTGGGTGGCAGTTCAGATACATTTAAGACCTTTGGAGTGGAGTTACTCACTCAGCGGAGTGGATTCCAGGTAAGGCCCTCTCTCTCCAAGTCAGGATGTCTATCATTTTTATTTTTAGTCTCAGTCCACTAGCGACAGCCCCACTTCTATCTCATTGTCCTTGTGATTATCTATCTTAAGAGCAACCATCTTCCTTGATGGTGACACAGAATTTGAACAGAATCTTAAAACATGGTTTGTTCAAGAAATAAACACATACAGAGTAGTAATCACAATGAAAAACATAAATCCCCACGAAGTGTACAAGTTGTCCCCATCTTCCATTAAAGCAAGAACCCAGGTTAGGAACTGGGTCAGTCCTCTGAAACATTTGAACCTGGCTGACGTCATGAAGCACCTTAACGTGGTCCTTTAAAATAGGCTATTTATCATTATGCCGGACATTAATACAAAACCACTTGTTCGTGGGTACTCAGGGTATCTAGAGCCCGACTGTTTTGCAAGAATCCTAATGCTCAGCTGTCAACTTGAGCCTGGAGGCCTGAAGAGCGCTGAGCTGGTGTTGAAACTGTTTCATAACCTTCGATATGTTTCACTGCTCGCTCCAGGTCGTGTGCTCCTAGGGAAGGTATGATGCTGCATGCGAAAGAGTGGAACCCTGTATTACAGTCAGTTAAGGGATTAGGGACATGATCCCACTTCTGTCTGTTTGAGGACTGATGTCCAGGAGATCCTAAGTTTGCTTTCTGATTGGCATTTAGGGTAAACAATACAGGCAAGATCAAAGGAGCCAGTCCAATTTACAGGTAGGTAGCAAAGCCGTGCAATTACCTGCGGTTTACGAATGTGTTGCAGAGTAGCTCAGACAATGGACAGGAGCAGAATCTGATAACCCACAGGAGTGTGCCATAGTTTTCTATTAAAATGCAAAATTTCTTTCCATAGTCATCCTCCTATTGGTCAAGATAACCAAAAGAAAAATTATTCTTGATTGCAAACTAAGGCTGGCTTCATTAGATTTAGCCTGATTATTTACCAAGGTGCGGCAAGAATGGTGATTTACCAAATAGCCCCCCACCCCGCCCCCAGGAATCGAACCTGGGTTTCTGGCGGACAAGAATTCTGCCGCTGAGCTACCATTGTACTGCCCCCGGATAGGCCTTTTTAAAGTTTGCTTTGCTGGTATTTTTCATAAGGAAACTCTGTTTGGGCTTTTAAAAGCCTCTTGAGGCTAGGAAGCCAAGTCAAGAACTTGACCCAAGATTTCATATGCAGTACCTATAGATTTGGGTGAATTCTTCTTTCTCAGGGTCCCCAAAGAATCATATGTTTCCAATGCCTACCAGAAAGTAACTTTCTTTACTAACCTTGAAGGCTGAGAACCCTGGAGTCAGGTACCAGACCAGTTTTTCCAAGAGGATTTTGTAAGTACCAGCTTCATAAAGCTAACCTAACTAAGTTCCTTAAAAATATCTGGTCATGTCTGATTAAATGAGCATCATTCTCAAACACGACATTCATGAGGCAGTCATAGCCTTGGTTATATATAATCGGCATCTCCAATTATGTCCTGTTTACAAGAAAGACAGATTTTGATCGAACCTGTGCAAATAATTATGCTGTCATAAAAATTAGAGTATTCAATAAAAATTTCCAAATGATTGAGGAATTAGGCAGGGAGAAAAAAATGAATGTTTCATGGATTATAGATAGCTTAAGGGAAGAGTAAGGGATTCCTTGTATCTAGAAAATAGAACATTAAAACATCAGCAATGATCCACATGCAACCTATTATCAATCTTGACCAGTTCATTCAGTCCTAGCTATTTAATCCTTGCTCCACTCGATTTTATCTTAGCAATCCTATGAACCCAAAGGCTTCTCCACTAGAATTCTAGAGATCTTGTCTCAGTACATCAGTGTGTCTCAGAGTTATTAAGAAACATCATTAGAAGGCTATGCCTCGAAGTTCTGGCATAGGCCTTTGCGTGGGTCTCTGAGACAGTCCTCGTTGTTGGAGATAAAGCTCTCTGTCTGCATCTCACAGCTAGTGTTTCAGGAAGCATCAGCATAAAAATCATCTGTAGATGACTACAGACTTAAAATGGCCATAGTTCACTTATTGCTTGTTTACAAAATGACCAGTCTTAGAGTTCATTAAACAATTATCTTAAGTGTGCCAGAGGGTGAAGAACCAAAAGTGTTGAGAGTTTTAGGATCCCATCTTTATCTTGTCGCTTTCATCTTGTGTACAGGACAAACAAACAAAAAAAACAAAAATATAGTAGCATCAAAAATGAAACTGGGAAATGCATCAAACTTGGGCTCAAAATTTGAGCCTTCTTATCATCAACACTGATCTGCTAACCTTTGGCCTAAAAGCTTGTGATATGGGTCCTGTCCTCATTGCCAAAACTGTTAAAAGAAAAACTTTTCATGCATTTCAGAACCTCACAGCTTTATTGAGTGAGTCATGAACTGGGCAGCATCCTACTCAGAAAGTAGAAGGGAGCTCCACCGAGGAAGTGGAAAGGGGGAACTCATAGAGGGTGAATGTGGAAGCAAGGGATGAGATGCTCTACCTGGCTGAGGTGAAGTTTCCATTTTATGTAAGGTGGTCTTACAGAGTGGGGAATAGATCTACATGACTAGTATGGTATGTCCAATCTGGTAAACTATCTCTCTTGGACTGAAACTGGTATATCACTAGATATTGCTTATCTGCAGTTGTCTAGGGTGTGTTCCACTGTTTCTTAGAAAATCTTGCAGGTCAACGTTTTTTTTTTGTTTTGTTTTGTTTTGTTTTTTAACATGGGCAGGCACTGGGAATTGAACCCGTGTCTACGGCATGGCAGGCGAGAACTCTGCCACTGAGCCACGGTGACCCGGACCAGGTCAACATTTTTTGTCTGCTGGAAAATACTCCCTGGAAAAGTGGTCCCTCTTGGCAATGTCCCATGCAAATGGCATTTTACTTTACTTTACATTTTTATTTTACTTTACTTAACAGCTCTTTTGAACTTAGATTTACCTGCCTTTTTGAGTTTGGAATAAAAGTAGAAGGGAGGAGAGGTGAAAGGGGTTTCTGTGCTAACCTTAGTCTTTGCCTTAAGAATTCTGAAAAAAAGGCCAAGTTAGGATTCTACTGCAAAATTGCAAAGAGCAGGTTTTAAAACAAAATCTGAAATACATTAATCCCGATTACTTTAACATATTACCTTGTTTAAATAGTAAACAGTTCTTTAGCAAATGAAACAGAAGATAAGCTTTATCTTATTGTCCATTAAAAGCTCTATGAGATGTTGCTGGTTATTTTCATTTGAATTGATCACTTATTATTTTAATTCAGATTCATAGTTTAATATAGGAAACAGTAGTAAGTACAGTTTTAAGGTCTCTAAATATTTCCTTGCATAAAGAGAAACTGAAGAGTAAATATCAAATTGACTCAATCTTGTTCCTATTTTCAAATGGATATTTTTATTCCATAGTAGCCTTCTGTAAAACTTGATTAAGTTAGAATCACCAATTCAGAATGTGTAAATCAGATGAGCTAAACCATGTTGAACATTTGTGGGCAGAAAAAAGAAAGATGCAGGTTGAATGTCCCCTAGTGTTGGGACAATGCTGGGGATTTTTGCAGCATCACAGCAGGCGCCGCCTGGGGCGGGGTGTGTAATGGCCAAGTAAGGGCTCTACTTGTACAGTTTTTTACATGGGAATTGTTATTTTAATATATTAAAAAACAACCAAGGGGATGGGCCATGATGGCTCAGCAGGCAGAATTCTCGCCTGCCATGCCAGAGACCCAGGTTCCATTCCCAGAGCCTGCCCATGAAAAAAAAAAAAAAACAAATATTCAGTGTTCTCAAGCATTTAATTGTGAGCAACAAGTCAGAGTTCCTCAAAAAGTAACCCTTCTCACTTAGGCTTGGGGTCTTGGGCTCGGCGGGCATCTCTGTCTCACCTGCTGCATGTCTCAGGTGAGTCTGGCGAGAGGATGCCAGGTTCCCTCTCTCTTCTAAGCATCTCTGACTCTAATGACGATGTCCAGTGTCCATTTCTATCCTTGAAAGAACAGTGGCATTTTCTGGCCACTAGGTGGAAGCTCCCAGCTAGCTCCCTTGAAGCTGGTGAAGGAAGAAATGGCCTTGTTCGTGAGATAAAAGTTATTTGATGATTAAAAGGAAGGTCTAAGCTACAATTAATCACCTTGAGTGTTGAGGAGTACCCCGATTCACCTCAAGCTCTCAATATTTTGATAATGATCAAAAGGTCATGAGTGGCCAGAGACCCTGGTTCGATTCCCAGAGCCTGCCCATGCCAAAAAAAAAAAAAAAGTCATGAGTGCTTTAAGAAAGGATCAATTTTATCTTGAATTATCCATATCGACAAAGGTTCCTGCAAATGCCAGGCACTGGCTGAGTTGCGTTTCCAGGATTATTAGTCAAGACAACTTAATCATGTTAATTTGCCATCTTTTCAGGGGAAAGCATGTTGTATGGAAGTTTCTCCCTGCCCAGAGCCGTCACTGAGAATGAAGGCATATCATGTACAGTGCCTCCTGGTGGCCACCTCAGGGACCCCTCCTCTGCCCCCCAGTCCCCCATCCCCACTGGCCTCCTCTCAGTCCAGTGTTCCCTCTCCCCACCTTCTGAGATAAGGAATCCATGGGGCAGGCGGAACATCGCTGCCTTCCCCACACCTCCTCTGCCTCAGGAGCTCACTCCCCACTCCCTGGGGGGCAGGATTGGGGGCACTTTCCTGGCACATTGGAAAGCCAAATGGGAATGCAAAGAGAATGGGTATTCGCTAAGTCTTTCAACTTCCTATGTTTGAAAATTTTAATGCAATGTTGGGAGGGAAAATCAAAAAAGTGAATTTGCCTCCAGCAGTGAAAAGTCCAAGTTATTATTCAGTGTAGTTTCTCCCCAAATCTCATGATGTGTGTGTAAAAGCTGCAGCTTGTTAGACGTCACATGAGAATAAATTAATTCATCCTTTGTATTTCCTGATTTGTTTCCAATGACTAAGAAATTCTTGTCTCTTTTTACGCAGTTGCTTTCGTAATCACACAGGCTGGGCAGAGAGCTGTAGTTCCTCATGTTTTAGTATCTTGAACCAGTTACCAAACGTTCTGTCACCAAAAGAGAACATTTCTTTGAGAGATTTTAATCTCCTGTTTCTGTTTATTCACCTAACAGTTACAGGTGAGCATCACATACAAAAAATAAATAAAGTAAAATAGGTCAAATATAATAAATTGGAGACTTTTCACTTTTTGCAAATATGTTCCAATACTACTACTAATCATAATATAATCACCACACTCTTTTGCCATTTATGTATGGGAATTTCTTGTGCTTCTCTTAGGGAAGAATAAGGAAGAAACAGAAAGTGAGAGAGAGAAACTGATTAAGAAGCCGTTTAGCTCATCTTCCCACATCCATACTATCTTGTTGAGGTAAGAATATGTATTTCTTTTGCCATCAGCACTTCTTCAATTAAACTTGGTAGACCATTTCATTATGTATGTCCTATTAGTAAGACACATTTCATTCCAGTGTTTAAAAAATATTAGGCAAGATATTAATCATTACATTTTATTTGAGCAGTTTATGATTCATGAATTGGTTAGTATACAAACCAGACCTGGAAAGAAGCTTCTCAGAGGGCATGGAAGGGGTAGTTTATATATGGCAGATGTGGAAACAAGTGAGGAAATGTTCTGGCTAGCTGATGTAGACACAGATTATCAGAGGCAGACACCATTCAATATAGTGACCTATTCAGGAGGCAAACAGCCAGCCAAGTCCCTTCAATCAATGGAGGAGACAGGCATAGATAAGCAAATGGCTCTATTAGTGGCCAAAACAGTGGGAAGAAACCCTCCAGCCATTTAAGTATCTATGTATCTTAAAAGCAGTGAACTCAAACTTTCCTTGAAGACATTTAAATACAACAATAGCAGTGACTTTCTAACTTTAATGTTCTAAAGAACTTGCTAAAATGCAGATTTTGATCCAGCAGGTCTGAGGGACTCACAAACTGAGTAGTAGGGCATAAAATTGTGCTAGCATAATATGACCTAAAGTTAAATATGCAACATTAGTTTTCTCTAGAACGTCATTCAAACCTAGGATAATTATAATCATGATTGTCCTTTTATTCCACATATATTTTTCCAGCATTATTACTGTTAATTCCTTAAATATTGACATGCTGAAAACAGTGGTCTCTAGGAAGATTTGTTATAAATTAATGGTTCATGTTACTTTGTTGAGCATCATCCTATACTAGACAGTGTTTTATGATATGGGAGTTTTCGATGAATGAAAGACCATCCTCCATAGCACCTCAACACATTTAATAAACAATTTGATTCTCCTATGGCAGACTGAAGCTAAATAAAGGACATGCTCTACATCTGAAGTCAAATACCATCCTTTCTTCTCATTTCTTTTTAATCTAAATAAAAAACCCTGTGATGAGAAGGCAGGAAAGGACACATTCAGTGCTCTCTGAAAAGGCTTAGGCGCCTCCTGGTGGATAATAAAATAGCAACATGAAAAGATAATCTACAATTTTCTGTATAAACCAATTATTTAAACCTCCAACATGTTCAACTTTCAAACCGTATAAAAAAAAATTTTTTTAACCTCCCTAAATGCTATTGCCACTATCTGGCAGCCTCAAAAGAATGCACTGTTATTGTCAAAAGTCGGTTTAGAAAGAGGCACAAAGTGCCTCCCAGAAAGTTTGCAGCAGTCGCTGCTCAAGACTGACCGCCAGAGAAATGTTTTTCCTGCTTTTACAAAATATTCAAAGTTAATCATTTATCCTTTACCATTAAGACGCACCCATTTCTATTCTTTTTTAAAATGAACCCGTTTACCATTGAGCTGGCCAGGACTCCTGACCCCGCCCTCCCAGCGCCATCAGCGGCCATAGGGCCCCCTTAGGCTGCCCCTCCCCCCAAGGCCCCGGCTTGGCGCTGTGGCTCCAGAAGACCCTGTGTGAGGCCGGGTGAGCTGAGGGGATGGCAGAGCGTCTGGCCCTGGCCCAAACCCCGCTGAGCGGCCTGGCCTTCCGCCTCCATCCCGCTCCTGCCCTTGCCTCCCTTGCCCCCTCTCTTGCCCCACCAGGCCTGGCCGGGCCCCCCACTCCTGCCCCACCCAAGCACCCTGGGAACCACGCAGACCCCCAGCCCAGCTCCCCCATCTCCACCTCTGCGACAGGGCGAGTACCCTGGCCTCGCCCTGCATTCTCAATCTGGGTGAGCCTGGAGGCTGCTGCCCGGAGGTCCCTGCCGGGTCCCCACAGGACTCCACAACCCTTGGAGCTGAACTCCCCCCATCCCCCCGCAGGTTGGGCCTTTGGGGCAGTGCCTCTTGGGGTGTCCGGAGAACAAGTCACACAGGGTAGATGTCGCCTAGGGATTAAAGTAGGCCTCCACTCCTCAGCCGTTCCCCCGTAGTCCACGCTGCCCCCCTAGATGGATCTGTGGTCAGTCCATGCTCTCCGGCATCCCAGGGAAGAGGCAGCCCGGCTTGGGATGCTCAGCAACCTGGTGAGTGCAGCCCCGGGCCGTCCTCTTCCTCCTTCCAGGAGCCCGGCCCCGGGGCGGCCACTTGGCCTGTCCGGTGGCCCACAGCTCCAGCTTCATCAAGGCCTCCGGCTCCTGGCCAGGTACCAGACACTAGGCCAGGTTCTCTTAGCCAGTGATTTCTTTGAATGAGACATTACTCATTTCTGGATTTTTAAGGTAGGGTGTTGTAACCAAGAGTTAACATTAACAAGTGGTTATAGTTACTAAATTATTATGTAGATGCTTTCTTACTTTCTAATATATTGTAGAATAGCCAAAAGTAGATCCTCGTAACTACTGAAACTCACTGAACTGTAACTGGTATATGTTAACCTTTTTATGTAGCCAGAGGCAAATATCTGTAGCTATTATAACCCAGATGCCTTGATGCTTTGATGATGATGATTTATTGTGTAACTGTATAAACTTGACCTTTGTTTTCGTTTGCTAAAGCTGCCAAAATGCAACATACCAGAAATGGATCAGCTTTTATAAGGGGATTTATTAAGTTATAAGTTTACAGTTCTTAGGCCTTAAAAATATCCATACAAGGTATCCAGAGAAAGATACCTTGACTCGGAAGAAAGGCCGATGTCTGTCACATGGAAAAGCATGTGGCTGGCATCTGCTGGTCCTCTTTCCTGATTCAGTGGCTTCCTCTCTATGTGTCTGTGGGCCTTCACTGAGCTCCTCCAGGGCCCAACTCTGTGTTCTGGTTTGCTTAACATCTCATGGGAAGGCACATGGGGATGTCTGCTGAGCTCTGCATTTCTGAACATCCATGTCTAGGCCTCTCCTCTGTCACCATTCTAACCATCTCCAAATGTCTGCATCTATGGGGGCTCTGTGCTTTTACCAAAATATTTCCCCTTTTAAGGGAATCCAGTAAACTAATCAGGACACACCTTAAATTGTCAGAGTCACACTCCTTCTAGTCAAAAGGCCACACCCACAAATGAGTGGATTACATCTCCATGGAAACAATCTAATCAAAAGTCACACTCACAATTGAGTGTGTCACATCTCCATGGAAATGCTTAATCAAAAGGTCCCACCCTACAATATTGAATCAGGATTAGAAGAACAAGGCTTTTCTGGGCTACATACATTTTCAAACCAGCACAACCTTGTAACTGTAAAGCCTCATAATAACTCATGACTAGCCCCACTTGTACCCTCCATCTTGCAGTCACGTAGGCAGACTTAATGTTTATTAATGAAGGAAGTTGAGTCAGCTCAGAACTAACACACCCGAATTCCTAGGCTATCCTACTAGGCAAAGCTAGTTCTAACCAAAGTTTGCCCGCCTGACGTATGCAGTAGCTTAAATCTTAACTATAAGTGGCCTATACCTCATTATAATACTAAAGCACACTCATCATCATGTTACAGCTACCGTTTTCTTACGTAAGTCCTGTGACCAACCATATAAACTATCTGCCAATGCTCAGCAATTAGACTATTTCTAACTCATCATCTGGAACCATTGTACTCATTATCACAAATCTACCTGCTTTTGTTAGAATCCTATAAAACCTCACCAAATCACTGCAATTTGTAGAGATCAGATCTGAGGCTTATAAGCCTCCTGTTTTCCTTACATTGAGCTTTATAAGAAATCTCTTTTCTCTCTTTGAAATTTGGAATAAATGGATTAGCATTTATGCTTATCCGGCAGAGAATCCAAATTGGCAACAGGGTGAATTATTGTTATTTTTAAAATTTTATTTTGACAAATCGTCACACACATACAGTCCATACATGATGTGCAATCAGTGGCTCACAATATCATCACATAGTTGTGCAGTCATCACCATGATCATTTTTAGAACTTTTGCATCACTCCAGAAGAAGAAATAACAAGAAAAAAGAAAAAAACTCATACATCCCACACCCCTTAACCCTCCCTCTCATTAACCAATAGTATTTCAATCTACCCAATTTATTTTACCCCTTATCCTCCCTATTATTTATTTTTTATCCGTATTTTTTGCTCATCTGTCCATACCCTAGATAAAAGGAGCATTAGACACAAGGTTTTCACAATCATGTAGTCACATTGTAAATGCTTTATCTTTATACAATTGTCTTTAAGAGTCAAGGCTACTGGAACACATCTCAACAGTTTCAGGTACTTCCCCCCAGCCACTCTAATACACCATAAACAAAAAAGGAATATCTATATAATGCATAAGAATAACCCCCAGGATAACCTCTCAACTCTGTTTGAAATCTCTCAGCTACTGAAACTATTTTCTCTCATTTCTCTCTTCCCCTTGTTGGTCAAGAAGGCTTTCTCAATCCCATGATGCCAGGTACTGGCTTATCTCAGGATTTCTGTCCCACGTTGCCAGGGAGATTTACAACCCTGGGAGTCATGTCCTATGTAGGGGGAAGGGCAGTAAGTTCACCTGCCAAGTTGACCCAGTGAGAGAGGCCACATCAGACCCAAAAGAGGTTCTCCAGAGGTGACTCTTAGGCCTAATTTTAAGTAGGCTTAGCCTAGCCTTTGTAGGAATAAGTTTCATAGGGACAAACCTCAAGATTGAGGGCTTGGCCCATTGATTTAGTTGTCCCCACTGCTTGTGAGAATATCAGAAATTCTCCAAATGGGGAAGTTGAATATTTCCCAAGGGGACTTTGCAAATACTTCTTTATTCACTGAACAAATTACTCTGGTATATATCAGGGCATCACACTAACCTGGACAAGCCAACAAGATCTCATGCCCTATTCAAGATTCCATGTACTTATGCTGTTCAGTTGAACCGATCATACAAGTTAAATTAGGTAAAGCGCTACCCAAAATATAAATCTTGTACCAACTAAACATCTCTCCCTTTGGTCTCACAAAGAAGTTGAAGTTTTAAAATGTGGACAATATCATCCTTTACCCTGTATTCTGATCTACCCTAGTCCTATCCAGATCAGCTTCATTCATGTCTCTAGTTGAAGGCTGATCCCTTTTTCAACTTTTTAAAACAGTTCCTGTATGGGTACTGCTGACTTCCAAAGCTTCAGAGTGCTAACTCTGAGTCTCAGGTGTCATATAAATACCCAGAGTTTCTGGGAACATGAATTATTTCTATCATGCAACTTTAATTTCACTGTTATTGAATTCCCACTCTGCTATATACTCTTCCTCAACACCTTTGGGAGTTAGAAGGGAACCAGGACTCCTGAAATTTACAGCAATGCTCCTCAGACATATCTAGTGATAAAATTATACAAAGCCCTGGGCCCCTTCAGAGCCAGAAAATAAACAAACAAAAATCCATATCCTCTGGAGTTTACTCTTTATCATTGAAATTTGAAGTCCCCACGAAGGCAAGTGACCCAGCTAGCCCATCAAGCTCTAGTTCATTATATTTAACCCAATACAAAATAAAGAACCTGATGTCACTTCTATTGTAGCTTTCTTTGCTGCAACAAAACTTTGCTGTCTTAAATAAAATGCTGTAGTCTACAAATTTGACTCCAAATTGCCTTTCACGCTAGTAAGCTCTGCTTTTGCCATATATAAGACAAGTTTGAAAGGAATTTTACCCTGAGCAATTCTTTCAATTAGCCAGGGAAAAAAAATATAGACAAAACCAAAAAGAGAACTGCATAAAATTCAAAACAAAACAAAACCAGAGGGAGCATGGGTGAGTTCAATGGTAGAATGCTTGCCTTTCATGCAGGAGACCCAGGTTCGATTCCCGGACCATGCACCAGAAAAAAAAAGAACAAAACAGTAAAACCCAGATAATATTTTTCTGCTGTTTAATTGATCACGAGGGGAAAGAAAACAGGTTCACAAAAACTTACATGTATTGTTTTATTATATGCAAAACTGGGCATACAATAATTATAATGGCAAATCACAAACATGCTGAATACTTCTGGACCATTCTAAATGGCACTTGTACACGTACATAAATAACAATACTGCTGCTTTGTTACCTTGAAATACAGTACCACTAAGAGTTTTATATTTTTATGTAACTACCCAAGTAAATGAGCATAAAGGAAAGAGGAAATAGACAATATCTATATCATATAAGATAAATATTCTTATGTCTTTCTGGAAACTAGCCTAATATGCCCAAGAAACCAGAAAACATTTGCAGTTTGGCTACCCTAAGGACTAAGAACATCTCCCTGATCTCTTTTGTCATAGGCCACCAGTTCCACTACATTCACTTTACCTCCAAATCTTCAGCCTGCTTAGTCATTAAAGACTTGGGGAATAGTCAAAACCTAAATGGTTATAGAGAATATTGAGGTACTTTTTAGTTCATTTTTGCACTATTACTATTTTTTTCCACTAACTTATTCAAAACCTGAAGTATTTCTTCTTACATTCTCTAAACATACTTTTTGGTGGTAGTTGTTTTGTTTTTTTAACTTTGGATTGCTTTTGTTGGTTTAAATACAATGTGTATGAAACCAACTTCCCAAAAATGAGAGGCACTTTTTGGAAATCCAGTGACCCACGTCACTGGACTATCACTACACTCAATCGGGTTGACCTGATTAATGTAAATAATAAATGAGTTCATGACTAAACTTTTAAAAGGCGTGTTTGAAATTGGAAGATTCTTATCCACAGCATTTAGTGTATTAAGATGTGTTATATGTTTATCAGAAATCATAAAATTCAAACCATGGTTATGTTCTGTAGTGAACCTAGCTGTAAAAACTTACAATTCATTTGGAACTCAGAACCAACCACAATGGTATCGGTTAAAATAAAGGATCAATATAAGCCAAAAAATAAACTAGCCAAGTCCCTTTTTCAGGCTTTGAAAACTGTCTTGACATATGACAATGTGACTATTTCCCAAATTAAACAACGAATTTCAATTAAAAGAGCTAGGAGCAAATGTAACCTATAAAGCAGCATCTATACGTTTCTCAATCATGATGGCCTTCAGCTCAGATATACACAAAGCAAGGAAAAGAAAACACTCTGCCTTTACCCATACCCTTTACTCCAGAATGCCCACTGGGGAAGGCAGCTATTCCACGTAAACTAACTGTACAGTATTAATATAAGAAGGATATATATCTGTGTGTATGCATTTATATGTCATGCTTAGAGATTTATCGGCCACGGAACTTCATAAAGAGCTGAATAAAAATCTAGTAGAGAATAACTCGTAAGGGAGGTGCCAGCTGGGTATGATGGGCTAATTCAGCATAAGCAGCAGGGCAGGGGGCAACTCATGGAGCACCACTCAGGAAACAGAGGAGGAAAATGTGGAGCAATGCTGTACTTTCCAAATACAACACAGATACATGCAAAAGTCAGAGTGCACTGAGGACCACAGGAGCAACGCCTACCCTACGTGTGCCTGCCGTCCAAGTGGCAAGTGTAGGGCCTTAGTACAAGGACAGGCCTTCCCCAGTCATGCAGCAAAAAAACAGAGGATAAGAGAGAACTGTAAAGATCTGGAAATAAAGTCCTGGGAAAAAAAGATTACCATAAAAAAATTAATATTGTTTATTATGACTAAAATCAGATTTTGAAAGGAATCTTAATATTTAACCTATTTATACCGTTGACTTATAAAGTGCCTTTGATGACATTTACTGCTGTATGGAAAGAATACAAAATATTACATATTTTCAAATGAAAAATGTCAACTTTTTCATTTTCCCCAAAGGTGAAAAATAAAAATGAATAGGAACAAAATTGTAAAAAAACAAAGAGAATAATTGTTTAAACAGATAACTCAACAATAGTCATTACAGTATATTGTCTATTAAGAAGCAGCCAACCAATGGTTTTAAAGATATTCATGAACATCAATGGAAAGCTTGCAACTAGAGGAACAAAGAAATGTTATTAACTGCAATTAATTTAAGCATTTAGGAAAGCCAGGAAGCCACAGGCCCAGATAAGGATGTTAAGAATACATTCAGCGACTTTATTTATGTTATACTCCCTATCCACTGTGAACCGTCTCCTGACAGCCTCATTCCCCCATGCACACATCCCAAGAAACACCCTGCTCTTGGAAACTAAACAGGTTATTATTTCTGATTAAGGACTTAGGTCCCAAATCAGTAACTTAGTAACTGCTACATTCAAAGTACTCCATGTGTTTTTATCCTATTAGACCCTTCACTTAAAATTCTAAAAGGGGATTTTCCTGTATCACCTCTTTGGAGAAACCTTACATATCAGAAATTCTAGTGTGCCAGGTACTCATTCTAACCCCCAACAAACAGCAATAATCATGCTTATACCTACTGACTTCCCAACTGTAAAGCCCGCAAATTATTTTAACCCGTTTAGACAACTCAAAAATGGACTTGACTACCACGTCTAAATTTGAAATGCCTTTTTGTTTTTTAATCCATGTCATGGGAAATACAATATAGCACTAGATTCCATTGTCTGTAAAGGACAAGCAGTTTTAGTGATAAGTGATTTGGCTTAAAATAGAAACAGCCATACTCCCTGACCTGAGAAAGAGCAGAAGCTTCTCTTAAGAATAAAACGAGCAGAAAGAACTTCAGCTTGGATAGTTTATGCAAAAGTAAGGGGTTGACACAGATGGCCAAGAGCCCCAATTATTTCAAACATTTGGGATTTGACACCATTTAAATTAGCACGTACTATCTGATGTACCTGTGCACAAGTGAAAATTGGGAGATAGAAGATGACTATACCTGTTGTACATAGACTGGCTGCTATTTCAGAAGTTTTGTTGATGCTTCCCCTGCAGAGCTGTAATTTTACTCCTTTATATGGCACTTACTTTGGTGAATTTTTATCTAAAGGATTCTCATTTGTTTGGGACTCTCAGTACATAGAAAGACTCAATACAAGGCACCTCTGTTTGAAAATAACCCAATGGGGTGAGATGGGGGTAAATTAAAAAACTAATCAACTACTTAAATGTCATTAATCATAAAATTTCTTAAATTCATAGTATTATAACTAGGGATATTTAGATATCTGTAGGTCTTGCAATTGATCATTTTAAAATCGTGTGAATTTTTAAATGTTTTGCTTTACTCCATTTGTTTTGAGTTTTTTCTCACCAGCTATATTGGAATGACCACAGTTATTTACATTTCCCTTTTTCTTAAGATTTGTATGTGCTTGTGTTTTAGAGGTCTTACAAGAGATCACTGTGTCAAGAATAGTCACTGACTGTTTGGGAATTCGAAGGTTACCAGTAGTCTGAATCTTTGAACTGCTGTCACTGCAGGCAAAATCCATATGTTGCAGCTTGGTGCTCTTATTTGATTTCTTTTTCTTCTCTTCAGTTTTAATTTCCAGGGTTTGCTTCTGAGAACATAACCTGCTGCTACCCAGCACATCCACAGGTCTGGGGGCAGTCTGAAATGTGTAATATGATGGATGGGCTTCTTCCTGGTGGGACTCTTTCCTTCGTGAAGGCGCTGACTTGGAAGCCCCTTCCTGGTGAGATAGAGGCTTGGACACAGCAGTAGCAATTAGCTTACTTTTCCCAGGGCTTTTCAGAGCCCAGACAGTTGCAGGAGCAGCTGGGGGCCTTGCTTTGGCTCCCTTTCCTTTTTCACTCTGTATGGTCTGTGCTTGCAGCCATTCCAGCTGAATAAGTCTATCAAGGTACTTTCCAAGAAGTCCTCCTGTTCGCGGCATGGCTTCGGATTTGCACTCTGAGTTCAGAAGCAGAGCCATCTCTCGGAGGTCCCAGGAGTTAAATGGGAGTGGAAGGAAATCAGGATAATAGTATTCAGACTGTACATGGCTCTGATCTGGGTGAAGATTGAAATAAACCGGATCAATTTCTTCGGCCCTCAGATTAAGATCTGGAGGTGTGAGGGGAGAAGGACGAATGGGAATTCTTTCTGAATCAGACAGATCGCTTGCACTGTCCTCATCAGTATCTTCTTTAATAATTTTCATTGACTGAAAGTTAAGAAACAATTTGTTCCCTGAGGCCCCCTGACACCTGGATCCAAATGGACTCCCTTCGGGTTTTCCTTCCGGGTAAATGCTTTCTTTAAGTTTATCCTCAGTTTGTTGGGATATGAGCTTGCTTTTCAGCTGTGAAGAAATGAGGGGTACTTGAGATTTATTTTGCCTTTTTCCTGAAGAAGTCTTTAAACGTTGCACTTTATTCCAAGATGGCCCAACATTCATATTACTGTGGAAAACAAAAAACTGCAATTATTAGAAAGTACCTATGACAAAAATTGGTCTAGCTGTGATTAAACAAACAAAAGGAATCCTCTAGTTGTATTTTTTAGCTTTTCCTAGGTATTAAAACTTAAAGCCACCAAATTCCTTTGCAGAACATGTAGTTTTATTAAATAATTTTCCAAGTAATCTTCTGTTTAACAACCATTATCTAATACATGTGCCAAAAGTGAATACATAGATTCTATTTCACTTTAAATATGAGCATTTAAGACTATCTCCAGAAGTGTTTACATTATAATTTTAGGACAATCAGTTATATTAATGATGAGCAAAGCTTAATAACATTAACAAAGAAAACCCACAGCCTTCTTTTATTATGCCCATGTAAAATTAAATGTAAATACAATGTAAAATATAAGTTTTTACAGAGTGTAATCATGCAATGGTCAATATTCTGAGCTACTAAAATGTTATCTGTAAAAGTGTATCATATACAACCTACATCTTAAACCAAAAGCTTATGAAAATATTTTCAAATAAGGAATACACTCAGAAAAATTTTGGTTAAAGGATTAGAAATGGGTGTATGGGTAGTTTAGTGGTTAGAATGCTTGTCTTCCATATGGGAGACCCAGCTTCGATTCCTGGACCATGCACCCAAAAAAAAAAAGGTTGGAAATAAAATCATATGGTGCCTTAAAATACAATATGAATGAAAAAATAGGGTTAATGCTACCCTGTGAATGGTGGGTACAGGGAATAAATGAGGACTGAGTACATTACTAGTCTAGCAACCAATTCTTTTAGGGTAATTCTCGCTTCACATCAGAGTTGAAAAAATTTTCTCTTCAATTTATTTACCAAGAACATGGCATTTTATTATGATTAATAAGATTTCTCAGATATGTCAAATGACTTGCAAATCAATTTGGGATGCACATGCACAAAGTTAGAGAACACAGAAATGGGTGGTTTCCATGCCCTCTGGAAACTATGGAGGTTCATTTGTCCAGTGGGTTCATCCACACTAAATAATTATTTGAAAATGTGTTACCTACAAATTAATAAATGTGGAGGGTATTAGATTATTAATAAATATAAGGGTGTGCTATTGCCAATAGCACAAGGGCCATATTATCAAAATGTAAAGAATGAATGAATGGTAAAGTGGACCAGAGAACTGCCATTACTTAGAATTCATGACTAAAACTATGTATCCATAAAGGTTAATAATTATCAGCATCCTTTTTATATAAAAGGAAACTACAAACAAAAGTGAATAAGGGATTTTGCTAACACTAGAAGTAATGCTTAAAACCATTTTATCCACTCATTCCTGCTTACATAAATGCATATTTTTATCCACAGACATATTTTCCCAATCACACATAAATCCAATCTGGAGAAATGAGATAATGTACCTTTTGCAAGACAAAGCAATTCTATAAAAAAAAAAAAAAAACTACATACCAGCTTTTCTGATGCGATTCATTCACCCTATTCCCTTTCTTGAAAAAACCACATGGCTGATCATCATCTAGGATTTGATGGAGTGACTAAAAAACAGACATGCAGAAATAAATACTGTGAACACACACATACACAAGAAACAAATAAACAAGAACAAATCTAAACAAGTTTTTTCCTTCAAAAATTACATCACCTTTTCTGTAGTGCTTGAAATATTCTTGCTCAATCTGTTAGAAGATGATGACAGCTGGGGAAGTGACTTCTTTATTCCTCTTATATTTGGAAAGGACTCCTTGCTACCAGAACTAAAAGCAATAGAACATTGTCAAGCAAGTTTTTAATGCAAATGGTCCTAATTCCTGAAGTGAGTTGGTTTCTCACTTACTTAGTTTTTAGTATTTGCATAGCACTGAAATATTGAGGGACAATATTTTCTTATGTTTAAAATTTAATGTTTTGCTTATTAATTTTTATAGTGGATAGCTGATACAAGATCATACTTATAAATGCTGCAACTGGGGCCTCTTGATATATGTGCATATAAATATAATCTCCTTGGAAACAGCACATTGAGGAAATCTGTAAGGCTAATTAAGGTAAGTTCTTACTCCAAAACGCCCTTGTCCAATCATTCATTCATTCACCAAATGATTACAGAGTTCCTAGTAAATGCCAGTATTATGCACATATCCCTGCTCTCATGTAGTTTAAACTGTGATGAAGAAGCTTCCTTTCCATTCTATTACCTTGCCTATTTCATCATTCTATGAAAATTTTGTCCATATATTAATACATATCATATGCTCTGTAATGTTATCTCATTGTGAAACCTTCTTGACAGGTAACTCAGAGTGCTGTTATTCCCATTTTTTTCCGAGTGGCCTAAAAAAAGTGCGTGGACTTGAGAGTAAAAACTTCTCCCTCCTTTAAAATTCCCTGCCTCAGGAAAATGGTAGAGGTGACAATATAGAAGATTTCCATTTTTTTCCTTAAGTTTTCCTGTATTTTTTCCCAATAAGCATCCAAGCCTTATTAGTTAGTTTATATATGGTGGGAATAAAAATGACATATGGAAAAAAACTGACATATGGGTGCTCACAATTAATACAACTACACTATAAGCAACAGGCTTTACTAATTTTAAATGAAGAAACATTGTTTTTCTTTTTAATTTATTAATCCTTTTCAGACTTCATTAGTTTGGTTTTCTGTTTATTTTGTCCCTCTGGACAGGAAATGAGAGTTGTTTTGAATGCCTGGCCCCACACTGCGCTCTAGAAAGTGCATTTGCGTCTTTTTCACATCAGTTTACCTGGCAAGCTTTAAATCAACGGCTGCAGCATTTCGTGCACACAAGTTAGTGGGTAAAATAAGAGATGTACGGCCTGTAGGATACGAAGGACACAGAAAATAAGTTCCTGGTCTCCCTCAGTGCATGGGAACAAAGCTAAGTCAGAGATTCTGGTTATAAAAACGTTCCCCAACCTGGAGGCTGTTTGAAGGCCTCTGCACTATTCATCATATGGTATTAAATCTTGTGCCCATGTCTTCCTCTCTGGCACTGGGCTGAGAAAGGTAGCACCTCCTCCCCACTCTCAGAACTGGCTGGCCATTCGGGGCGGCAAAGCATTGTGGGTGATGTGTGGACATGACGCCACTTTTTGGCGCAGCGAGGCTCCCTCAGCCTGGATGAGACTAGAGTCCAGGTTGCAGTGAATGTGTGCAAAGAGCTGGCTCACCTGGATTCTTGAAATTAACCCGGGGACCAGCTCCTGGAGAGTGGATTTAACACACACACACACACACACACACACACACACACACACACACGCCCCCATTAGTCCAGAAATCCAAGGACCTGCAACGTGCATTTTCCCTTGGCTTTCACTTGTGCAGAGACCCATGATCAATAGAGGCACAGCCAAAGCAGACACAGACAAACACTGATCAGACCTGCAGACACAGACAAACACTGATCAGACCTGTCTCGCAACCGCCGAGAACACGTGACGAAGCCAGCCACCCTCCTTCCTCCCGCCGCCCGGGGCCGGCGCTGGACTGCGGCGCGCTGCGGCAGGAGCTCCCGAGCAGGCCGCTGCGGGCGGCTGCACCCGGCTCGGCGCGCTTCCCGGCTGCGCTCGCTGGGGCCGCGGATTCCGCCAGCCCGCGGCGTCACGAAAGGCTGGGCGGAGCTGGCCAGGAAGTTGCACCCGGCCAAGTTTCAGCCTTGTAACTACCCAGGGGGAGGTGGGCGGGGCCGCCCCAGGAACGCAGTCTTAGCGTAGGAACCTCCGAGGAAGCAAAAAGGAGGCGCCACCCTGAACTCCCGGGGTGACTGCGAAAAGCTGCCACTGGAGAAAGAACTCATCGCTTTGGAAACAATCTCTTTTTTAGATGCAAGAAACAGCGGTCCTGGGCGAGGAGTCGAGGAGCAAGGCAGCGGTCGAGGGGAGGTCGCGCTGGCCGAAGGGGATCCCTGTGGGCTGCGGGCACCCGGTGGCTTCTGAGCTCGGACAGAGACGCGGAGGTAGCGGACGGGGCGTCGCGGGCTGGCCCTCGGCTCCTCCTCCCCTTCGCCCGACGGCTGGCTGTGTCATGTCCAGAGCCCCGGGTTCCGCGGTCCTCCCCCCAGCCCCGGGCTTCCGGAAGCCCGCACTTCGGAGCCTAAGTTGCCTCTCGGACCTGGACGGCGGCCCCACCCGGGAGCCGCGGCCCTGCAGGCCCCCCGGGACCCCTGGCCGCGCGCCGCTGGCCCCGGCGCCGTCGGGCTGCGACCCCAGCCTGCGGCCCATCATCCTGCGGCGGGCGCGCTCGCTACCCAGCTCGCCCGAACGCCGCCAGAAGGCCGCGGGCGCGCCGGGAGCTGGGTGCCGGCCGGGGTGTAGCCGGCAGCTTCGCGTGCGCTTCGCCGACGCGCTGGGCCTGGAGCTGGCGCAGGTCAAAGTATTCAACGCGGGTGATGACCCATCAGTGCCGCTGCACGTGCTGTCGCGGCTAGCCATCAACGCGGACCTGTGCTGCAGCAGCCAGGACCTGGAGTTCACCCTGCGCTGCCTGGTGCCCGACTTCCCGCCGCCCGTCGAGGCCGCTGACTTCGGTGAGCGGCTGAGGCGGCAGCTCGTGTGCCTGGAGCGGGTCACCTGCTCGGACCTGGGCATCAGCGGCACAGTGCGGGTGCGCAACGTGGCCTTCGAGAAGCAGGTGGCGGTGCGCTACACCTTTTCCGGCTGGCGCAGCGCGCACGAGGCGGCCGGTCGATGGCGGGGGCCGGCTGGTGAGGCAGGGGCGGAGGACGTCTTCTCCTTCGGCTTCCCGGTGCCCCCTTTCCTCCTGGCGCTTGGCTCCCGTGTGCACTTCGCGCTGCGCTACCGCGTGGCCGGCGGCGAGCACTGGGACAACAACGAAGGCCGCGACTACAGCCTCACGTGCCGTGGCCACGAGTTGCGCATGCCGCGAGGAGAGTGCGAGGAGAGCTGGATCCACTTCATCTGAGCCCTGCGGGCGGCACACCGGCTCCCCACGACCCCTTGTTTTCTGCTGCGAGGCCTTGTCTTCTACTTGAAACGTCTGCGTCCCTTGGTCTTAAAAGTGGCCTCAGGTGGCGGGAAGGCCAAACTGTGAGATGTGCTGGGGGAGGGTGGCGTGAGGCGGAGTGGAGAGTGTCGGCACCCCCCGAGAGGACCCAGGCAGGGCTTCTTTGAAAAGGTCCACGGCCTCCTGCTGGAAAGGCGTGTGGCTTCTGCATGTGTTCTAAATGTGTCTCTGTAAACTAGCTGTGATTTATTATCATAATGGTCTGGGACCTCGCCCCGGTATCGAATGCCTTGCGCACGCATCTGTGTGTGCACACGCGCATGTGCACGCGTATGCGCACCACTGTAAACAGAATGCCGGGTGTGACCAGTATCAGGGTCCCTTGAGACATTACTGCTTCTGAGGTCACATTTACTTGCCAATGTCTGTAGCTCTCTAACAGTGGGAAACTATTAATAGGCAAGAAATTTCTGCCTCATCAGTCAGCGCACAACCATCCTTGGGAGTTCAGGCTGCCCTGGTTTGGCTGTACGTCCCCTACATCCACAGCTGAGGAGGAAAAAGTTTACAACTTTTTAACAAGCAAAAGAATCCCTTCTTTGCAATTACATGTTGCCATATCTTGTATGCGTTTGATCAGTATTTATCTGCACATTATCAGGTAATTCTGTTGGAGTTTGAAACAACCTAAATGTGTTAAGAAATCCTGCCTTAAGTTATTACAGTTTTCAGGAGACTATAGAATTTCAGGCGACAGTGCCCTTATGCAATTACCTTTGTTATGATTAAGGTGACTCTTTTTATGTCTTCTTAAGCATCAGAAGATTCCAGCAGCCTCTTTCGGAAGTTAAGTTACCAAGTGGAGCTAGATGTTTTCAGCAATAGCCAGAGCACTGGAGGAAAAATAATTGACAAATATATGTATGTTTTAAATTATATCTATAGATGCCTGATTTTATCAGCTGCCTACCAACTTTATTCTTTGTGCCTTCAGATAGGAGAGTTTCTAACATCTTCTGGGCTTGTTTGCCAGATTTAAAATGTTAAATGCTCCTTTTGACCTCCAACCAAGAAGTCAAGGTCCCTACTCCCCAAGAATGCCACAATTACTTAAAACTCTCAGTGAGGGGGTGATGATTTCTTCTGGTGCTGTGTGGGCTCTTTGACAGCAGGTGCTAGCACTGAGCTGTGGAAAAATAGCCAAGATGGACAATACTTCCAACTGATAAAGTTTATTAAACATATAGTTGAAACCATTGTAATAAATTTAAGTATAGCTATCACCAGTGAATTAACTATATTTTTGTGAGTGCTTGTTGACATTTAGTCAAATCAACATTAAAGGATGCATTTTGTCTCTAAACTGTTTTTGATCACTGCAACTTATGTATTTTTAAAATTGCCAAAATTAGGGATGATTTTCTTTGGAACCTGCTGATCCAAGAACACTGAATTTTGATTTAAAAATATTGTGATCAAATTATACAATCCCTGGCAGTTAGCACATTGCACTACATTAACATGCAAGAGAGAGAAAAGCTTGGTTGCATTTCCTGCTGTTTAACAAACTATCCAACTAGGCCAACAGCCTCTGAGAGCCTTGCCTTCTATTCCCTTGGCCCCAGCCCAGAGTACAAGACAATAGTCCAGAGTGTTCAGGTTATGAGAGTTAGAAGTGCAAAATGTATTGTTGTTTAAAGGCATGTAGAGAATCTTGTAACATATATGAAAACCATTTACCAAAAAGGTTCTGGTCATGTAAAATAAATTAAATGTTTTATCTTCAAGATCAAGAGATCCTCCAGGTGCCTTTTGAAAAACATCATTTTGAAATTTAAATGCTTAAATTTACCTGCCTAGTGATAAAGAAGCTATGGGACAACTAAAGGAGAACTTTCAGACTCTAAAACACAATTACATTGTTTGGATGTTAAAATTTTCTAGTGGAATTTTCAATCAGCTGGATTGTCTCCCCAAACATATTTTAATATTGGCATTTAAAATGATTTTACCCAAAACCAAGTATTAAAGTATATGTACACAAATGGTTGTATGCTTTTCTATTAAACCAGTGTTTCTTGTGATCCAATTACGGAAAACAAAGCTTTGGAAAGTTCTTGATTATTTAAAGCATTTTAAACGTACACCTTGTCCTTCCTAAAACAGTCAAATGTAGTGCCTTGACGAAAAAAGATGTATGATATACTTCTGTGTCAGTAGAACAGTTGTGTATCAAGAAAGGGAAATACAATCTTATGCCAGGTCAGCATTACTTAAGAAAAGAGCTCTAGGGGAACACAGGGGATGGGATAATTCCTGTACCTCTCTCATGATGCTTATCGAAGCCTGTGTATGCAATGATTATGCCTGGATTATGACCATCAACCAAGTATAGGGCCTTGCACACAAAAGAAGGAAACTAAAGCTTATCATGTGCTCTCCTATTTGCTTGGCTACAGTGCCAGGTGTTTTATGTATTTGAGTTCATCCAATTCTGCGATGTAATCTCCCCATTCTTTTGCTGATATCAGAGAGATTAAGTAATTTGCCTAAAGTTCCACAGCTGTTAAGTAGCAAAGTCAACATTCACCTAAACCAAAGTCTATGCTTTCTCTGCCATTCAATATGGCACAGAAGATGTTCTAAATCCTTGTTAACTTAACAGCCAGGTATTGACTATGATTAATAAGGTTTCCTATCTAACACCATAATCTGAAACTTTTAAAAATATAATCAGATAAGATTAAAATGAGTGATATGCTTTCTTACTTCAAATAGTAGTTCACTGATGTTTAATAAATAATGCCTTTGCTTTTTTTTTGGAAAACATGAAATAATGAAGAAGACTATAACATTTTTCTTCTCTGCTAGAAAGGGGTAAGATGAAAAATCACTATTAATTTTTCAAATGCTTGAATAAGCTTCCTGTGCATTCATGACACTTTTGTCAGGAAAGTTGTTAAATCTATTAGAGATGTGAGAGAAAAATTAAATGTGAAAATAATTATTATGCAAGGTTGCCAAGTCATGAGGTGGAAGTATTCTACAATTAGACTTCATATTGTACATTAATAGCACTTAATTGGTAAAGAATTCAAAAACATTGAAAAATTTTAACATTTAAAATTCCCCCAAATCCCTGTGAACAATAGATTGTATGTCTGATTTGTCAGTTCTGATTTTTTGAAAATTAAGATCTAAAAATTAAATTCAGTGAGCTACATAGCTGACAAGAGTTTAATTCTATAATTATAAATTTGAGAAGAGCCTTAGCTAAGTTGAATATTAAATACCCTGTTGAAAGTCTAATATCATTGTATGTATATGGTTTGATCTGCTTCGGAATTCTATTCCCTTGTATTTATTTTTACAAGTGCTTTACACTATGCATTTAAATCGTAATGCAATCTTAAAAATAAGTGGTGTCTTTTAATAGGGAAATAAGGTGCTACTAGATTATAATTTTAAATTTTGATTTGACAACATCTATGCAAAGTTTAACTCAATATACTCCTTACCACACACAGAAATTCCACTTTCCAAGAGTTACACAGTGCAAGTGGTGGAATACCCAAGGCTGTTTACCGCAGTATTATTTGTAATAGAAAAATACAAAGCATAGTAAATGACCATCAACAGAGGATGGAGTAAACGCTGTTAATCGATATTGAATCTCACAGCTGTTAAAAAGACAGAACTGTATACGGTATCTCCATTCTTCCAGAGCACTGTCCACTTCAGAGAAAGTGGGCAAATCAAGTCACAGGGCAGCATTAGAGCATGAGCCCGGGGCAAACATCCAGGTAGCTGAGCACTAATTAGTTTGGTTGCCATATCCATTTAAGGTTTACTTGCATTTTCTACACCACAACCATGTATTGGCTTTATAACTTAAACTGATACTTTTTTAAACTGAAAAGTTCTGCTCAGTACCACGCCTAATTAGCCTCAACCTTCTCCCACCCAGAGGTCTCGAGTTGCCCCAATGTGGGCATGGCAGACCTTACAGAGTCAGCTCCTGGGCAACCAGGGCGCGGGCCAGGCGGCTGCGCCGCGGGCTCTGCTGCCCTCTAGCGGCGAGAGCGGCGTGGCCTTTTAAAAGGCGGCTACAGCCCTTGCGTCCTTTCTCAAGTACGACCCGCGGCTCCAATTCGCAGGTCGCTCCTGCTCCCGCCCCGGCCCTTGCGAGCGATCCTGACCGGCGGGACCCGCGAAGTTCTTCCCTGCTCGGTCCTGCAGACCACATACATCCCTGCCACGGAACATGGCCCAGGTTCAGCGAGAGAAGGGAGGACAGCGGTCATCTCCCCTGGCGGCGCGGTTCGTCCAGTGAGCGCAGCGTTGGCCTGGAGGGGCCGCGGCCCGGGGCAGGGTTGTCTGGGAGCGCGCGGCCCACGATTGGGGGCGACGCGCTACCTACCTGAGGGCGAGACTCCCAACCCCGCCATGGTGCCCCTGGCACAGGCCGCGCGCGGCCCGGGTGCGGGCGAGGGGTACAAGGGGCGGGGCCTGGCCAACCAGCGGCGCTGATTGGACACGAGGCCAACCGAACGCGGCGCCGATTGGACGCACTCTTCCCGCCTTCCGGCCGCAGCCTGAGGCGCGGCGGTTGACCCTGAAGCGCTGAGACGCGACGCCTGGCAGCAGCTGCGTTAGCGTCAAGGACTTGACGCTGAGGTCTCCTCCGGCAGGCGAGTTGAGCTCCGCGCCGCGGTAGCTTCCTGGACGCTGGGAGGGGGGCTGCGGTTTCATCCCGGGTCCCTGGCGGATCCATTTACCGACGGTTAGGGCCGGTTTGTTGTGAAATGGCGGAGGCTGAGGTACGATGGGTCTGAGGCTGCTGGGGCCCAAGGAGACGCCTGGGCCGCCGGAGGGGTTACATGGCTCCCGAGACGTGGTGCTTCGTCCAGGGGAGCGATTTCTGACTGAACGTGGCGTCCGTTGGATCCCGGGTGACCGACGACCAAGCCCCCGGGCCGCCCGCCTCAGAAACCCCCGGGCCCGGCACATCTCTCTTCCCACAGTGCCCTGCTGGGTAGGGTTTCCCCCGGTGGTAGTAAAGGAAGAGGCTTAAATCCTCAGCAGCCACCTCCACGCGGTGTTGCACTGTAGGACGCGAGTAGCCCTGGCGCTTTGCCGTGAGGAGTCTTTCTGTCTTTTGCCCATAACCCCTCCCTTTTACCTGCTCACATGTTTGCTCGTTGACTCTACTGGTATTCTCGAAATAGATCCGATGTAAAGTGAAGAATTTTTAGCTATCGCAGTTAGAATTCCTAATAAAATACGTGTGTGCGGCTCAAGCCCTGAAGGGGCGCCCCTTTTCTAACAGCGGGAATCTTCCAGTGATGTGTGGAAACGGTGGGCTGGTGTGTCACAGCGGGCAGTGAAGAACGTTTCGCGGAAGCTCATTTAGCTTCGGGGGTAATAAAGGGGCCTGGTTTGCTTGCTTGCTTTCTATCTGTCTGCATTTTCCTTTTCTATGACCATCTTAACTACCGAAGCGTCTTTGCCAAAGGCAAGCGGACGAAGAAGCCTCTTGGGAGTTACTTGCTACCCCCTTCTCTTTCCACATCCTTAAAGTGTTATGACTCCTCACCTGGTTTCATGATTGTCCTAATTCTGAGAATTGGAGACAGTTGCATCAGGTTGTTTTATTTTTCCTTTCTAGCGTTTTGCACCGTTAACTTCGGAAACACTGTTAGCTGTGCCAGACCTGGGGAGGGCTACTTAGCATTTAGTTGCATTGTTGCCAGTGTCCATCAACTTTAGGAAAAACGAAGTGCCTGCAGAAATGTTTCTTTGTTTCTCCCTTTCTCTTTGAAACTGCTGTCTTTCATTGCCTGCTTATCTGTTCTCATTGGCCTCTCTTTTTGGCTATGCTCTTGTTGACCACCTTAACAAAAAAAACAAACAAACAAAAAAAAAAAACGCTGAACGTCATGGGTGATTTGTTATTAAAAATATTTTGTGAGATAGCTTGTCTTAAAGTTTTAGTCATGATAGGAGAAGATAGTGTAGCTTTCCCCCCTCTTGGTTAGTCTCTAATTTACATTTGGAAATGTTAGGTATCTGTTGTGATGGAGCATTGGTCTGTTGCTGCTGGTATTTATTCAGGTTTGGGGGAGAAAATTGTGCCTCCCTTACCTGCCCTTTATCAGTCTTAAAACTTTTACCTACCTGCATATACACATTCATCTCACTGGCGCCCTCTTTTTCTTGCTAACTGGTCTGCCAATAATAGACTGGGACTCAAAACCTACTACTGGTAACTTGACATCCTTCTTAGAAAAAATGTATTATTCTATGCTTGGTTTCTTGTGATTCTGTTACATAGTACTTCATAAAGATACTTTAAATTGTTCACTCATAGTTATAGAAAAATAAGTATTATCACACCTCTTTCCATCTGGAGTTAGCCTTCCCTTTACATTTGCAAATATTTGACTTGGTTGATATTATACTGAATAGTGCTAAATTTTGGGGTTCTATTGTGGTTAGTATTGTTTCAGCCCTTTGGAGGAGGGGGAGAATAACTGGATTATTTTTGTTTAGTTCTTTACCTTAGTCTTTTTATCAGCCTGTGTGTAGGTATTAATTATCAATTTCTTTTCCCATGACTGACTTATTTGTGAGAAAGTAAACTAGGAAATAATTGTCTTTTTAGTTTTATATGCCTCTTGGCCACAAGTCTGTCTTCTGTGCCATATTTTATATCATAGTACTTTGTAAGATGCATTATTTCAAATTGTTTTAGTTGCGATTGCAGAAAAACCATAATATAATAGGCAGGCGGCCCCCAACAGTTGCTGGCTCTAGGGAACAGCTACAAATGGATAGCCATCTACAACATATTTTAAGTACATGAAATTTAAATCAAGCTATCACACTGTTAGGTAAAATGTTAACATTTTCACAAATAACCTTCATTGCAACATAAAACATGTAAAGCTATGGTTTTTATGACTGAGTATTGGCAAAATATCAACAATAATTGAGTGCATTTTTTTGGTAGATATTTGGGTAATTTGATGATTTTGGGAGACATAATAAAGACCTACATAAGTCATAAATTACTATATATCATAAAATTTATTTTTCTTGCCTTCATTTTAACAAAATCAGAATATTATAAAGATTTTACTTATTTTGTGTTCTAGTGACAGTAATAATCTAAGGATTAAAACGTATATTGCATACAAATATAAAATTTTGAATATTTTTTATCAATGTAAATGTCAAAAAAAAAAGTATTTTAGGGTGGGTCACAGTGGCTCAGCAGGCAGAGTTCTCTCCTGCCATGCCAGAGACCTGGGTTCGTTTCCCAGTGCCTTTCTATGTAAGAGAAAAAAAATAAAATATTTTAAACTGCTCTGAAATGTTAACATTCTCTTATAAAAATGAAATACAAATTATTGCTATCAAATTTACATCAAAATTCTTTTGATAGTACTAAAATTATTTTTTGAATAATGAAGCCTTATTTAATATTTTTATAAAAATAAACTTATTGACAATTCTGGTGTCCACTTGTATCCTAACTCCCATTGCAGAGAGAGTCCAGTATCATGCTTCACACAGTTTATGACTAGGTCTTCATATATGCAGATTAAATAAAAATATGAATTCTTACTGCTACATAACGTTCCTTAGCTACCATGCGCAACTGTTGCAAATACTGTGTGTTAATTTTCTAAGAAACTATTCCAGAGCCACAAGTGGGAATACAAAGAGAAACAAGAAAATGGACATTTGCCACTATTAGGAAATGATACTTCATTATGCATTCTTGCTCAGTGCAAGGAAATATTTGACAGTTAATAAGTCTTTTTTCTTAATACACACTTAAGTTGTTCAAATACTACCTGCATTCTAAAGGAAAAACTGAAATGTCGGCACAACCTACAAACTTCTCTGCGTTCACCTGTGGACTTCCCCTGATTCTTTTAAACTTTTCATGATAGAAAATTTCTGACTGTACGAAGTAAATAAAATGGTGTAATTAACTGCAGTCCCCTTTCTTTCAAAGGCATAAGGCAAGAGATATGAAGAAGTGTTTCTCTGGGGCCTGAAGGGTGCAAGTATGAGACTGAATGTTTGTGGTTATAGGGCTTACTGGGCCAGCCCTGACTACTGGAATGTGAGTGAATAGAGAGGCCCCTGAGTGTCTTAGTATTCGTGCATTTGTATGTGTGTGTACTTGCACTATGTAGAGCACAGGGCAGGGGCCCTCTTACCCTGGATCTAAGGGTAGTGGTGATTGAAAGCTTTATATGACTGTATGCTAAACCTTAGGCAGCAGAACAGGATTAATTTGATCCATTGTGTTCCTCAGTATAATATTATATAATTGGTCTAGGCACAATGCTTACCCCCCCCAATATCTTCCTTTTTTTTTTTAAATATTCTTTGATCTGTTTTATCCCTCATTTCTAGACCTTATTCTCCCAACCTGTACAATCATCATATGTCCAATATGTGTATCCTTCTACATTATCCTCTATTTATATACATATATACAAACACGCGTATATGTGTGTATATAGATGGCTTTGTGTTATGTGTATTTTAAATTTTATCAAAAGAGTTTCTCTCTGTATATTCCAGGCCAAAACTTGTCCCCCCTCTGTATTGTTTTTGAGATGCAGCACATTCTTAGAAATAGATCTTTTTTGTTCCATTTACCACTGTAAAGTATTCAGTCACATTACCATGCCACCTTTTAGTTTATTTATCTACCATACCCACATTGACATATAGGCTGTTTTTAATATCTTGATATTAGGAACCATATTGCAATGAATATTTTTGTGCTCCCTTTATATTTTTGAGTTTCTCTAAAGTATAAACTTAGAGGTGGAACTACTGAGTTATGTGATATGCACATTTAAATTTTTACCAAATGCCATCAATTCCTTTTCAAAGTGTAGTTATTTACTACCACCAGGAATGTGCATGATTTTAGATGTCCAGGAATATGCATGATTTTAGATGTATCTTACATATATGTATCATCCAGTCTTTTCCATTTTAGCACATATATGGGCCAGTTTGTGTCTTTTGCCCATTTTTGTACTGTATTGCCTTATTTTTTTTCTTATTTACTGATTTTTCTAAGGCTTCTTCATATAGTCTAAGTACAGGACTTTTGTTTGCTATAAAAGGTGCAGATAGGAAGCACAAGGGTAGTTCAGTGGTAGAATTCTCACCTGCCATGCAGAAGTCCTGGTTTCTATTCCCAGCACATGCATTTCCCCCCCCAAAAAAGAAGGAAAAAACAAACAAAAAGTTCAGCAAATGGTGCTGCAATGATGGGATACCCACATGGGAAAAGATGAAATATGATCCCTGTCCTACAGCATACAAAAAAAAAGGTGCAGACAGATATTGTCTGCTCTGTGGTATTCCTTGTCACTCTCTTGAGATGCCTCTTGAATAGGAGCTCTTAAATTTAATGTCCAGTATATCAGTCTTTTCTTTATGATTAGTGCTTTTTTCTTATAATCTGTTCACGAAATCCTTTCCTTATGACAAGGTCATGAAAATGTTCTATTGTATTATGTCTTGGAAGCTTAATTGTTTTACCTTTAACATTTTGGTTTTCAATCCATCCAGAAATGATTTTTACATATGATATGAAGTAGTTGGTATAAAGGGTCAAGTTTCATTGTTTTGGGGGGGACATCCAGTTGACTAGTACCATTTATCAAAATGGCTGTCCCTTCCTAACTACTTTGTGTTTTACCTTTTTCTTAAATCAAGAGTCCTTATACCTGTGAGTCTGTCTCTGAACTTTATTCTGTTCCATGGCTTAATTTTTCTTCCTTGGGTTAATACCACACTGGTTTTTATAGTAAGTCTAACAATAATATAATTATTCTGCCTTTCTTTCCGCTGTTTGCATGGAAAATCTCTTTTTGCATCCTTTTATTTTTGACTCTTAAATCCTTTTAAGTTGTATCTCTTAAAAGCATAAAGGTTTTTTCTTTTCCTTAATAGTGTATAGGTGATATTTTTAAGTGAAAATCTGATTTTTAATTGGAGTAGTGTAGTTACGTTTAGTGTAATTATTGATATTTACCTTTAAATCCACCACACTTGTTCTGTTTGTCCCATCTGTTCTGGGTTCTTTTTTTTCTATTATTTGTTTTTTGGGATTGGTTAGAATCAAAACATTATTTTCCCATCTATTAACTTAGTATTTATGCAGTCTTTCACAATTCATTTACTAGTTGCCTTAGAAATTATAACACACATTCTTACCTTATCAAAGTCTATTAAATGGTACTTTTATTCTTTTCCCAGACACAGCACAGACTTTGAAATGCTTCAAGTTTATTTACCACCACCCTCCAATATATGATACTTTGTTTTGTAAAATCTGTGCACACTTATAATACATAAAACATTATTTTATATAGTTGATATACATTTAGATTTTTGTTACGCTTCACTCCTTCCTTCACAGTTCCATCTAACATATAGGATCATTTCCTTTTGATTGACATTTAATGTTTCAGTTAGAGAAGGTCTGTTGGGGACAAACTCTGAATTAGATTTTCTTTTTCCTTCCTTCCTCTTTTTATTTTCTCTGAAAATATATTTCTCACCCCCACCCCCACCCTTTTTATTTTTTTTTACATGGGCAGGCACTGAGAAAAGAACCCAAGTCTCCACCATGCAGGTGAGAACTCTGCCTGCCCTTCCCCCTTATTTTTGAAGGGTATTTTTGTGAGCATTTAATTCTAGTTCGCAGTTTTTTCTTTCAGCACCTTGAAGAAGAGATTATTCCAAGTCTTTTGGCTTTCACTGTTTCTGTTGAAGTCCATTATCAGTCTTAATAATGCTGCTTTAAAGTAGAATCGCCTTTTTTTACCCTCTGTCTGCTTTTAATATTTTTGTCTCTGGTTTCTGACAGATTTTTTGTGGTATATCTGCCTGTGATTCTCTTTTTCTTTTTCTATATGGCTTTTTGAGTCTATAGCTTGATATTTTATCAATTCAGGGAACTTTCAATTCCTCATCTCTTCAGATACTGCTTCTGACCCATTCTCTGTCTCCCAACCTAGGATTCCAGTTACACACACACACACACACACACACACACACATATATATATATATGGGCTTTCCTAATATATATTCTATATTCTTGCCTTCTATTCTCCCCTCTTATTCTTGTGTCTGTTTGTTTCATTCTGAATATTTTTTCCTGAAATAACTTCTGCTTCACAATTTTCTGTTTCCTCCTCCAAGTTTCCAGTTCTCTTCCAAAATTCTCAGTTCCATTTGTGTTATTTAGTACACATTAATCATATTTTATCATATTTTAAAGTGTTTGTCTAATAATTCCATTATCTGTAGTTCCTGTGGGTTGGTTTCTTTTGCCGAGTTCTGCTGTTTCTCACCTAGTAAATGCATTCAGGTCTATGAATTGCACTTTTATGTTGCTTTGGTTGTATATTATAGATTTTTATGTGTTCAAATTTCATATTCAATTAAATATTTTGTAGTATCTATCTTTTTACAGCCCATGGATTATTCAAATGTACAGATTTTAGCTTTCAAATATATAACAATTTCAAAGCTATTTTTGTAAATGTCTACATTCATTACATGTGATCAGAGAACAGAATATTACATTGATTCTTTTGTATGTTTTTTGTTTTTGTTTTTGTTCTGGTGACTTAAAAGATTTACCTTTTATTCTTATTCAGAAATGCCATAATATGTCTAGATTTCTTTAAAAAAATCTTCCTTGGGACTAAGTGAACTCTTTCAATTCTTGGATCCTTATATTTATTTTGGAGGAGGTTCTCGGCTATTATTCAGGTGTTGCCAGCTATGCTGGTTTGAAAGGAGGTATGCCCCCTAGAAAAGCCATGTTTTAATCAAAATCCCATTTCATAAAAGGAGAATAATCCCTGTTCAGTACTCTATGTTTGAAACTGTGATTGGATCATCACCCTGGATGATGTGATTTAGTCAAGAGTGGTTGTTAAACTGGATTAGGTGACAACATGTCTCCACCCATTTGGGTGGTCTTGATTGATTTACTGGAGTCCTATAAAAGAGGGAATATTTTGGAGAAAGAGATTCAGAGAGAAGAGAGCAGAACGACATAGCCACGAGAAGCAGAGTCCACCAGCCAGCAACCTTTGGAGATGAAGAAGAAAAATGCCTCCTGGGGAGCTTCATGAAACAGGAAACCAGAAGAAGAAACTAGCAGATGACACTGTGTTCACCAGGTGCCCTTCCAGATGAGAGAGGAACCCTGACCGTGTTCACCATATGCCTTTCCAGATGAGAGAGAAACTCTGACTGTGTTTACCATATGCCCTTCCTCTTGAGAGAGAAACCGTGAGTTTCGTCAGCCTTCTTGAACCAAGCTAGCAAACTAGAACACCAACCAATGTTTTTTTAATTGCTGAAATTAATATTAGATAGATATATTCACATATCTGCATCTCTCCTTCATGCCACAACTTTGGCTTTTATACTTTTTAACATTTTCATTCCTTTATGATATTCTGAATCAGTTCTTCAACCTATTCCAAGGAGTACTTTCTTGAAGATGGCCACTATATTAGCTAGGATTCTCTAGAGAAACAGAATCAGCAGGAAATATCTGTAGATATAAAATTTATATAAGTTTCTCACGTAACCGTGGAAACGTAGAGTCCAAAATCCACAGGGAAGGCTGTGAAGCTGATGACTCCGATGAAGGGTCTGGATGAACTCCAGAGGAGAGGCTCACCGGCTGAAGCAGAAAGAGAGGCTGTCTCTTCTGAATCCTCCTTAAAAGTCTTCCAGTGATTAGATTATGCATCACTCATTGCAGAAGACACACCCCTCAGCTGATTACAAATGCAGGCAGCTGTGGATGCGGCTGATGTGATCATGATTTAATTCTATGCAATGTCCTCATAACAACAGACAGGCCAGCAGTTGCCCAACCAGACAAATTGGTACCACCACCTGGCCAAGTTGATACTGAACCTGACCATGATGGCCACATACAAATTTTCCAGGCCTGTGATGGTAGTAGCGGGGATGAATGCTCAGAGTTCTCTGGGCTACATTGTACCTATTGTGGTTTCTCAATAACCCCCTGTAGGTATTAATATGGATACTAATATGTCCTCCCATATTTGACATGTTTTTCCTATATATTGTTCTAACTATTTTCTATTATTAAGCAAGAGAAGCTTGTCATATAAGTTAAAACCTTGTAATAACAGATGATACAGTAATATTCTCAAGCAGGGCAGATTGAATTTCTTATTTTTTCTGAGAGGCTGAATTTCTTATTTTTCTGAGAAAAGAGGAAAGGTGAGGCCAAGTTGAAAATAGCAGGCCAACTCTGGGGAATTGGGGAGCCACAGAGTGAGCTCCCTGCATTTCTAATAGTCACTGACCAGCTGTCCTGAGTTTGGCTGACAAAGTGACCACCGATGGTTTAGAGATCCTGGAATCATTGTTTCTGTACTAGAAGTTACGGTTAGCCATAGACCCAGGATTGCACTTTCTATATTTAAGCCAGAGCAGACAAAAACAATCAGGTGGGCCTAAAACTACTTCCTGCTTAACTAGCCCTGGTCATTTCATTACCCTCACAATAGCCCAGACCCAAATTTGACTGGGAACATTATTTGGATTTCACTTACCTGCATTTTGGCAAGAATTTACTGTATTTTTAAATTGTTATGTATAGGGGTGCTGCAATGGTTGCTCAGTGGCAAGGATTCTTGCCTGCTGTGCTGGAGACCTGGGTTCAATTCTTGGAGACTGCCCATGCCAAAAAATAATAATAATAAATAGTAATGTATAGAAGCAAAGTTTACAAATAAAACTAAGGTCTCCCTTTGACAAATAGCCCAGTTCAGTGTAACTTTCTCCTCTCCCTCCCCAGTGGACTGACAAACACTACAACCTGAACCACAGCTGTCCTGAATGGTGTTTGTATGTGTATATGGTATGAATGTCTCTCTCTTTGCATATATATACACACATACACAAGTAGTACAAACCATAGCTATAAACATAAATATATATATAGCCATAAATAATAGTGTTTCTTTCTTTACATAAATGGCATCACACTTTATATATCATTTAGCAACTTGCTTTTATCTCTTAACATTGTTTGACTGCAGGTATCTATAGTTCTGGTTTTCTTTAACTTTTATAGTTAAACAATTGATTATCATATACCATATTTTATTCACTCATTACTTGTGCTTCCATTTTCAGTCCCCATCTAGATGCTTTTGAATTTTTGCCATTCAAAACAAGCTGCAAAAAAATCTTTATATGCATATGGAGCAAATGTTATTCTGAGGATTAGATTTTTGCCTAGAGTTAATCTTAAATTACATCTGAAAATGCAAGAGATTTTTGTTTTTACTCACCCTTTTGTATACCTTATATGTATGTTCTCTTTGGCATTTACATTCCTTTCATGTCAGATCTGCAAGAAATTAGACTCTGATTAACACCCCATGTTGTCTTGCATATGCACAGCTCTATATTACTCTTGGGTTAATTAAGTAATTGCCTCTCTCTGTTGAATTTTCTTTTAAGAAATATTAGATGCTTTTGTTAAGATGGTAGGTAATTTCTTCGCTTTGCTAAAGCTACCAGAATGCAATATACCAGGAATGGGTTGACTTTTACAAAGAGGGTTTATTAACTTAAAATTTACAGTTCTTAGGCCATGGAGATGTCTCAATAAAGGTATCAACAGGATGATTCCTGGACTCTGAAGAAAAGCTGCTGGCATCTGGGACACCTCTGTCACATGGGAAGGCATGTGGTCATGTCTGTTGGTTCTTCACTCCTGGGTTTCGTTGCTTTCAGCTTCTGGTTCCAGTGACTTCCTATCTGAGCTTCTGTGGGTCCTCTCTTAGCATCTCTGCAGCTTTTTTCTCTCTCAGCTCTATTCTCTGGGTGTTTCTCTCTGAGCTCTCTGGACTTTTTCTGTATTTTATCCTCTTAAAGGACTACAGTAAAAGAATAAAGACCCATCTGGGTCACATCTCAACTGAAATAACCTAACCAAAGGGTCCAACCCACAATTGGTCTGTACCCACAGGAGTAGATTAAAAGAACTGGCCCTGGTCAGTTCCCTGGGGGTACATAACAGGTCCAAATTAGCGCAATGACTTAATGTAACCCTATTGTTTCCTATTTCCATTCTTCTTTGGAGGGAACAAATGTATGTAGGTTAGTATTCCTCACTCTTTTCGGTGCCTATCTGATTGCTCTTACTGATCCTATTCTTGGTAATATATTTGCATATTCTTCCCTTTTTCTATATTTCATCACCTAGCCTAAATTTCATTTAGGCATAAATTCAAGATTATTTTTTTCTTTCCCAAAGTAGGAACAAGTATGGCAGAAAACATTGGTGAGGGAGAAGAGCTGGTTTAGTTTTGTATTCCTTCAGTAGTTGATTTTGTGACCTTTTGGCAGGGTTTTTGACATTAGCTTAGATAATCTAAAAAAGAGAGGCCTTAAATAATGAATTTCAGGGTTTTCTCTAGAAACTTCTTTCACAAGATACAAATGAGCAAATTTGATAAGCAAGTATGGAAAATGTCCAGTGAAAACTTGAAGAAATAATGTTTATTGTTTTTGGTATAAGCAGAATATAGTATTTATGTGTAAGATTTTTTAGTTGTAAATACATGAACAGAATGTAAGATACACAAAATATTTTCTTTTATAGGTGTTTGTTTTGTTCTGCTGCTTTAAATGAAATCAAAATGCCAATAAGACCAGATCTCCAGGTATGTAGTCCTAGACCTAGTGAAAGAATTTTATTTTTATTTGTAAAATAACTGTTCTGTTTATTTATAGATTTCATTGCTGTATTTTAGTAGGGACAAAGCTTATACATTTTTATGGTAAAGTAATTTAGTCCTTTCATTAATTTAACATATGTATTTTCAAAAAGCTATATTGGGTGGTGTGACAGTGGTGCAGCAGGTAGAATTCTCACCTGTCATGCCGGAGACCCAGGTTCAATTCCCAGTGCCTGCCCATGTAAAAAAAAGCAAAAAAGCTATATTAAGAATATTTATAAAGTATTAAAAATGCTGTTTCTTTAAATATACCTTTTACATGTAAAGAAATATACACTGATTCATGTATGCCTTATGCCTAGATATTTGTGTATCAAGTTTTGAAGATTGTAAGATATATGCATTTAGTAAGCATTAATGTAATATATAATTGACCCATAGGCAGTTCACCACCAAGTCTATTTTGTGATCAGATTGTGGTATGAAAATTCCTTATTAATAAAATCTCACTTTAATAGCAGGGATGGCAGATTTTGTAAAGGTTTTAGAGTAGCGCTTAAGTTATATCGGTTGGCATAACTTCTAAAGGGTGCTTCTGTCTTTATGGTTTGTTTGTTTTTTACCATTTAAGCCCCATGAAGTTAGGAGTCAGATAAGCTGGGCTTTTTCTCCATGGTATTAAGTATAATTTGCTGTAAAGTTGATTTTACTTCTTTCAGCAAATTTTGGGTAAATTCAATATAATGATGACTTCAGTAATAAAAAATGTGAATTGAAAATGTTAGCAAATTTTGTTTTTCCTATTTGAAGTCTTCTTTAAAAATAATCTGTAACTCTTTTTAATGGGCAGGGTTTTTTTAATGAATGAATTGCTATTTATATACTCTTCTGAAAGTTTTCACATGATAACAATTCAGATTACTAGACTACATAATATGACTAATTTGGTTTTGATTCAATATATGTGCTTTTAACTGTGTTTCTCTAGCAGTTGGAAAAATGCATCGATGATGCTTTAAGAAAAAATGATTTCAAACCTTTAAAAACACTTTTACAAATTGATATTTCTGAAGATGTGAGGATTAAATGCAGCAGACAGTTTTTCAACAAGTTGGACAACCTTATATGCAGGGTAAATATTTATTTTTGCCAAATAGTTGATAAAATTCTTTGATAGTACTCTAATTTTAGGAAGAAGTACCCCTTTAGAAGATATAAATAGAAAGACTTGGGCAAGCCTGCTTATAATGATATAAATAATGCTTATTTCATCATTTGCTTATTTTTTTTAAGTTTGAGGAGTCCCAAATAACATATTGGACTTAGTTCCCCAAATAAAATGTACAAAATGCTGCATTTATATAGTGTTACCATTATTAACTGTTACCTAACCTGGGGGGAAAAATTGTTTACCTGTTTGAAGTTTAAACAACTTGATCTATTAAAAAATCAACATATTCTTTTTTTTTTTTAAATCTTTGGTATATGTTTATTTTCTTTCCATTTATTTATTATTTTTTTGAAATGGAATATATGGGAAAAGTTAGATTAAAAGTTTGAGCCAGTCAAAGTTCTGATATGGTTGTAGAGAAGATTGGAAAAGGAAGGTGAGAGTAACTCGGAGAAAAATGCTGTTGACACATTAGCTATAGCACAATTCAAGTTTATTCCATTTGTTCTTGCAACGCAACACTTAAACACAGTATTATTTAGCATTCGGATGTACATGAACTGGGATAATATGAAAAACCCAATTGTGTCAAAAGTATTACATTGTGGAAAAAATGAACTCATATCAAAATGCACAAAGCACTAGTCTTCTTCCATTACTGCTTAGAAAGATATGATTGTTTCTCCATTTATAAAATAGAATCAGAACAATTCAATTTTTAAAATTTTGCATGCAAACCACTGCAATTGCTTATGTAGGAGGGCACTCTTACCAGTTTCTTCTAAACACAATTGGGTATATAATATTGCATGGAAGGAAACAGCAGCTCAGATGAAGTATAACTTGTAATTAAGAAAAAATTTCAAATAGGTGTATGTTGATTTAAAATCCGTTATATGGGGCAAGCAATCAGTGAACACAGAACTTACTTGTTTGCGGCTTCTATACACTGCCACCTATCTACTGTCCTCTGTGCCCATCTGGTTTAAGAAAGGTGTGCTATGCATACAACTACTCGGGTATATTCAGGTGCTGAATCTGAACTCTAAGTCTACAGATACCAGTGTGAAGCTGCAAGGGGTAAATTTGTTAGTATGCTAATATAAACAGGTAAATTACCCTGTTTTTTACTTGATATAATGCATATGAAATGACTCATTTAATACAAAACTACAGAACATGCAAGATTTTTCTGAGATGTTAAATATTACTTCAATGGAGAACAAAACTTACTTGACCTTTCACTAATGCATGTAGTACCAAAAAGCAGACATAGTTTTAGCTTCCTTTACTCAAAATATGAACATTAAGTGTTGTGACTTTTTCTGCCAAGTGGTTCAAAAATACATTATAAATAACCTAGTTAAAAAAAAAAAGTTAAACCATCTTGGTCAGTCTATTCTATGTTCGATATGTTATTTTCTCAAGCAATTGCATCATAATTATGGGGTTTACAAAATGGCTGAGAAAGAAGAGGGAAGGCAAAATAGCCTCTACTGCATTACAAGGAACATCAGGATAAACTGTACAAAGCAATCATATGGTTTATATACCACAATGACTGTAGAAAGCAGACCAGGTTTAGGAATGATAAGACGATGCACCCTCTGCAATAGCCAACTACAACAAAACACTTTGAAAGTATAAGTGGAAATTATGTAAAGGGCAAAATTTAAGCTTTTAAAATAACATTATGCTAAGAGGTGAAAACAAAAATATCAAAACACCTTGGGGGGACTTCCGGAGAAGATGGCGGCTTAGTAAGACGCGCGGGTCTTAGTTCCTCCTCCAGAACAGCTACTAGGGGAGTAGAAATGATACAGAACAGCTCCTGGAGCCACGACAGAGATCAAGAAGACAACGTACCCCATTCTGGAACGGCTGACTGGCTGGGAGAACCCGCTCCGGTGAGATCACCGAGGGGCGCGGGCTACCCCGGGCCGGGGTGGCAGGCGGCCAGAGTCCCTCCCTCCCTCCTTCCTGGGCCGGCTGGGAAAATTGGACAGGCGGTCCCCTCAAGCCGCGGTGGCTGGCGCCCTCCCCACGCGCGGCCCCCCGGACCAGCTGGGAGAATTGGATTGGAGATCCCCAGGCCGCAGAGAACGGTGACTGGGGTCCCTTCCAAACACGTGGCTTCCCTGTCCGGCTGGGAATGGTGCACTCCCCCGGACCGCGGTGGCTGGCGCCCTCCCACCACGCTTGGCACCCTGGGCCGGCTAGGAGATTCGGACGGGCGCTCTCCCCGCATTCGGATCCCCGGGCCGGCTGGAAGGATCGGATTGGCACTCTTCCAAGCCACTTCGGCTGGTGAACCTCCCCCACGGCGAGAGTTTTCCAAAGTTAAAGGACCCACAGCACCTTTTACTGGTGAGACCCGCAGAAAAATGAGTGCCATGAGCGCCACCTACTGGGCAGGATAAGAAAAACAGAACCCAGAGATTTCACAGAAAAGTCTTTCAACCTGTTGGGTCCAACACCCAGGGAAATCTGACTAAATGCCCAGACGCCAGCAGAAGATAACGGATCACGCTCAGAAAATTGAAAATATGGCCCAGTCAAAGGAACAAACCAATAGTTCAAATGAGATACAGAAGCTGAGACAACTAATGCTGAATATACGAACAGAAACGGAAAACCTCTTCAAAAACGAAATCAATAAATTGAGGGAGGACATGAAGAAGACATGGGCTGAACAAAAAGAAGAAATAGAAAAACTGAAAAAACAAATCACAGAACTTATGGGAGTGAAGGACAAAGTAGAAAAGATGGAAAAAACAATGGATACCTACAATGATAGATTTAAAGAGACAGAAAATAGAATTAGTGATTTGGAGGATGGAACATATGAATTCCAAAAAGAAACAGAAACTATAGGGAAAAGAATGGAAAAATTTGAACAGGGGATCAGGGAACTGAAGGACAATATGAAGCGCACAAATATACATGTTGTGGGTGTCCCAGAAGGAGAAGAGAAGGGAAAAGGAGGAGAAAAACTAATGGAAGAAATTATCACTGAAAATTTCCCAACTCTTATGAAAGACCTAAAATTACAGATCCAAGAAGTGCAGTGCACCCCAAAGAGAATAGACCCAAATAGGCGTTCTCCAAGACACTTACTAGTTAGAATGTCAGAGGTCAAAGAGAAAGAGAGGATCTTGAAAGCATCAAGAGAAAATAATCCATCACATACAAGGGAAACCCAATAAGACTATGTGTAGATTTCTCAGCAGAAACCATGGAAGCTAGAAGAGAGTGGGATGATATATTTAAATTACTAAAAGAGAAAAACTGCCAACCAAGACTTCTATATCCAGCAAAATTGTCCTTCAAAAATGAGGGAGAAATTAAAACATTTTCAGACAAAAAGTCACCGAGAGAATTTGTGATCAAGAGACCAGCTCTGCAAGAAATACTAAAGGGAGCACTAGAGTCAGATACGAAAAGACAGAAGAGAGAGGTATGGAGAAGAGTGTAGAAAGAAGGAAAATCAGATATGATGTACATAATACAAAAGGCAAAATGGTAGAGGAAAATATTATCCAAACAGTAATAACACTAAATGTTAATGGACTGAATTCCCCAACCAAAAGACATAGACTGGCAGAATGGATTAAAAAACAGGATCCTTCTATATGCTGTCTACAGGAAACACATCTTAGACCCAAAGATAAACATAGGTTGAAAGTGAAAGGTTGGTAAAAGATATTTCATGCAAATAACAACCAGAAAAGAGCAGGAGTGGCTATACTAATATCCAACAAATTAGACTTCAAATGTAAAACAGTTAAAAGAGACAAAGAAGGACACTATCTACTAATAAAAGGAACAATTAAACAAGAAGACATAACAATCATAAATATTTATGCACCAAACCGGAATGCCCCAAAATACGTGAGGAATACACTGCAAACACTGAAAAGGGAAATAGACACATATACCATAATAGTTGGAGACTTCAATTCACCACTCTCATCAATGGACAGAACATCTAGACAGAGGATCAATAAAGAAATAGAGAATCTGAATATTACTATAAATGAGCTAGACTTAACAGACATTTATAGGACATTACATCCCACATCAGCAGGATACACCTTTTTCTCAAGTGCTCATGGATCATTCTCAAAGATAGACCATATGCTGGGTCACAAAGCAAGTCTTAACAAATTTAAAAAGATTGAAATCATACACAACACTTTCTCGGATCATAAAGGAATGAAGTTGGAAATCAATAATAGGCCGAGTGCCAGAAAATTCACAAATACATGGAGGCTCAACAACACACTCTTAAACAACAAGTGGGTCAAGGAAGAAATTGCAAGAGAAATTAGTAAATACCTTGAGGCGAATGAAAACAAAAACACAACATATCAAAACTTATGGGATGCAGCAAAGGCAGTGCTAAGAGGGAAATTTATTGCCCTAAATGCCTATATCAGAAAAGAAGAAAAGGCAAAAATGCAGGAATTAACTGTCCACTTGGAAGAACTGGAGAAAGAACAGCAAACTAATCCCAAAGCAAGCAAAAGGAAAGAAATAACAAAGATTAGAGCAGAAATAAATGAAATTGAAAACATGAAAACAATAGAGAAAATCAATAAGACCAGAAGTTGGTTCTATGAGAAAATCAATAAGATTGATGGGCCCTTAGCAAGATTGACAAAAAGAAGAGGAGAGAGGATGCAAATAAATAAGATCAGAAATGGAAGAGGAGACGTAACTACTGACCTCACAGAAATAAAGGAGGTAATAACAGGATACTATGAACAACTTTGCGCTAATAAATACAACAATTTAGATGAAATGGACGGGTTCCTGGAAAGACATGAACAACCAACTTTGACTCAAGAAGACATAGATGACCTCAACAAACCAATCACAAGTAAAGAAATTGAATCAGTCATTCAAAAGCTCCCTAAAAAGAAAAGTCCAGGACCAGACGGCTTCACATGTGAATTCTATCAAACATTCCAGAAAGAATTAGTACCAACTCTCCTCAAACCCTTCAAAAAAATCGAAGTGCAGGGAAAGCTACCTAATTCATTCTATGAAGCCAACATCACCCTCATACCAAAACCAGGCAAAGATATTACAAAAAAAAGAAAACTACAGACCAATCTCTCTAATGAATATAGATGCAAAAATCCTCAATAAAATTCTAGCAAATCGTATAAAAAAAAAAAAAAAACACCTTGGTGTCCTACAGTGATAATTTCAAACTGACAGAGTGCCCTCCATTTCTAATAAGGATGTCTCCATAGTTTAGTTCAATGACATAATAAAGTACTGATTACTGACTTTTAATCTAACTCTAATAGGTATCAGAATTAGCCAAACATATGGAAGTGTTTAAACCACTATTTTTTTATTTTCTTGGAGTCAGGAAAATTATAGGTCTAGGCTAGTTTTGAGTGTAAAAACCATGGGTTAAAAAAGGATTCCTGGAGAAAAACACAACACATAAACCCACATGCAAACCAATGAATCAGTAACCCACCAATAAGATTTGTTATTAGCTAGGCTGATGGTTTTTGATAAGTTTAACCCTGCTGTAGAATGCTACATTGCCTGAAAAAATGACTATTAATTCCTTATCATCCACAATCTGAACAAAAGTCCCTAACCAACCCTATTTAAAAATTTGAGGAACATTCAATTATTGAAGGACTTGGCTAAGGAAAAACCCTAATTATTTTTAGTAAACGTATACAGATGGCAAGTCAAAGGAATTTTTATGTTTTAAAAGGGAGATACCAAATTTAAGAGTATGTGTATTAATAATTACATAATAAACACTGCCTATGAAATAAACATTTGGGACATGTCCAAATATTTTCTGCAGGTTTTAAGAACATCATTTTAGGGTATTATATTCTAAGAATGCAGAATACAATTTGAAAGTGTCACCTTTTATGCAATCCATGATTTAGACAAAAAGTAAGAATATATTATGTAGGGGGTTGGCAGATGTTTGGCAGAAGTTATCAGCAACTCAGGAAAACCTGATTAACAAGTATTGTTTTTGAAGGGATGAGGTTAAATTTGTCCAAATAGTAAATCTCACCCCAGTGATAGCTTTGGTGCAATAAATAAACAGTATCCAAGATGGGTCTGAGAGAGGCATTCTAAAGAAGGTTTTTTGAGTTTCCAAAGACAATTGAGTTCAATCCATTCAAACAGCAAATGAAGAATATCCATTGGTACTAACACAACTGTTCTCTTTTTATATGATACAAACAAGTGTATGGCTATGATTCTATTTTTAAATCCCCTTTTACTACCAGCAGGAGTTTGAAAGTGTTTCAATGTTATATAGATGTCTGAATCTAGAGGAGAAAAAAAAAATACTCATACTGGAATGATTTCTCCTTTAGACTTCCAAAATTTAAGATTTTATAAATAAAACTAGTCAGTTTTATTTAAACATACATGAAATCTATGAAAGGGGAGAGGAAATCTAAAAGTTCAGTCATCCAGCAATTTGGGAGTGTGCCCCTCCTCATCTTAACTGAGCTTTCATGTAAAGCTTAAAGTCACTGAGGAAAGATTTGGTCACCAACCACAGGTAGTGCTCTTAACTATGCCAAGAAATTCCGAATAGAGTGCATTCTTAAGGTAGAAGGCTATACAGCTAATTGCTTATCTCAGCACCCTAAGTTTACATTACAGCAGCCACTACTGCTTGAACAGTTAGGGCTACCAAATATGTATAGTTGGCCTTCGTATTATCAGACCTTTAACACAATCTAATTCATAAATTAGTTAGGGAGCTGATAAGGTCAAATGCTAATGGTATATTTTGTCTTTGCTCTCCCTTGGGTATAAGCTATACATTTTATTAGAAATGGAAGAGGCAGACTTGATCAGGAATCCTGGTAAAAGCCTGATCTTGTTTTTTTTTCCCCTCTTCCAAAACATTTTTCTTTTCTGGTAGCCTGATTTGTTATGAATTTCTCTCTCACCTCACCCCTCATAAAGTATTTAGCTGAAGAAGCTGGCAGATAGAGAGTGACAGACAGACAGGCAGCAGTGTGAGGCCACAGGAGAATCATTCTTCAAGAGTTAATCAGTCCATCCATCCATCACTGAAGAAGAGCTTTGATTGCTTGGTTGTCAGTGGCTTCAAAGGCAGTTAGTCCATCTGGACCTTTCACAGTCTTATCAGCACCCTTTGACAGAAGCAATTTCACGCAGGAAACATGACCCTCAAAGACAGCAGACAGAAGAGGGGTAATATGATGTTTATCTGGAGCATTAATATCTGCTCCTTTCAGTAGCAGAAATTCCAGGATTTCAAGCTGGCCACAATCTGCTGCATAATGAAGAGGCTTCCTTCCACCATCTAGTGTCCGATTGACATCTTCTCCCTTGGCCACATAGTCCTTCACCTCGTCCAAGTCTCCGTTCTTCAGGGCCCACATGAACTCCTTGTCGCACATCACCGCAGCAGAGTGGGCCAGTTGGCCGGGCAGAGGACGAGGAGGCGGTGGCAGCAGCAAGCGGATACCGCCAGGCGAGAGAGAGACAGAGCCGCGCGAAGTAGGACAGAAAAGGAAGAGATGGCGGGTTAGGCTGCCAGGCGGGCGAGGCGGTTGCCGGCGGTGACCGTTGGGGCGGGAGAGAGAAAGTTCTTTCGTAGCCACCAGGCCCAGCAGAGAAGGTTCCGCCTGGCGGAGGAGAAACTGAAGCCTCAACATATTCTTGATGTTCTATAGTGAATCCTTGGTGCTTACAAAACAAAATAAACAACCAAAAAAAAATAAAACAAAAAAAATCACTCAAAATCTTGATTTCTTTCACATCTAAGGCATTTTCATATGTGAGAAAAAGTGATTATTAACAGTCTCCCCTAGTTCCTGGTATTTGTTATGAATCTAAAAATGTTGAGTGAAAGTTTCTAGAACCCTTTCGTTAAATACATGGAATTTTGGGGAATAGAGAATGGAAGGTAACTGATTCTTTATATCATAACTTATAGTTTCTTAAATAAACACAGATCTGCGATTTTGTCCCAAGTTTGTCATTCATTGACTGGGTAACTTTGGACCGCTTTCTCTTTATTTGCAATATGAGAATGATGATAATGGCTACTTTTCAGGACTTGTAGGGATTAAAAATATGTGTTCAAAGCTCCTAGAACAATGTCCGACTCAATAAATGATAAGTGCTTTTATTCTATTCCGTATGATTTTATGTTTGCCAAAGGTTAAATGTATACTTTTGTTTCAGGAACTTAAAAAAAAGGATATACAAAGTGTTTCAACTATTTTGGTTTCTTTTGGAAGATGTGGCAGAAATATCAATGTATTGGGGCAAGCTGGACTTCTAACCATGTTAAAACAAGGACTAGTCCAAAAGATAAGTATAGAATATGTAACATATTCATGTGAGGAAAATACAATAGAAAATATGTTTAGTAATAAAATAAATGGTTCAAACTATTGAAAATAAATTTGGAGGTTTATATAAAATTTTGTGACTAAAATAAATATTTTTTACAGACTGTGGTATATTTTGCTGAGATAAAGTTCATAAGGAAATTCTCCAGACAGGCTCTTGATAATCATATGAGTTTAAAGTCACAAGAATCTGTAATGCCTTTACTTGCTTTATTTTCTCTTTAGCATTTAATCACTTATTTACTTTTCTTTTTTATATTATATATATCTGTCTCCCAAGGTAGAGTATACAGCATTACAGCATTCTTTTTTGTCTGTGTTCTTCACTGCTGTTTCCCCACCACCTGGAATAATAAGAATACATAGTAGGCACTCAATATTTTAAATCAGCTAATTAAGTTAAAATAGTACCCAAACTTTTCAAACAGTAAGAATACCAAAATACTCTTAATTTTGAAGGTAAATTGTTTTCATCTATTATAACAAATGCTCTTAACTTAGGAATTGAAGAGGGAGAAAAGTTATTCTGCCTGTAATTACGATCAGTTTTGTCTACTCCCATCCAATAAATGGGAAAATAAAGTAAGTTACCAAAGAAACAAAAACAAGGAAGTGATTTAAAAGCATAGCCTTTTTTGACACAGTATTGAAATTTTTATTTTTATTGTCTCTTTTATTCAAGGTTTACTATTTATTCAAAGATAGGTACATTCTTAAAATTATTAAAATTTAATTCAACATAATTGATGTTTGCATTTCTTTCTTCACATGGTTGACTGGTTTGAAAAATCCAAGGAGATTATTCTAAATCAAGGAAATTCAAAAGATGAAGCTGGTATAAATATGTTAGAAGACTTCTTTGATGTTTTGATGGTAAAAACACTCATTGATTAATGATGTTATAAAGCATGTGGTTTTTTAAAAATAATTTGTATATATGCCTTGATTTTGGAAGTCATTTATAGAATGGTTAGTGACTTGATCGAATTAGTTTTTCAGATTGTGTAAAGCATTTATCCTTATTGATATAATCAAATGGTTAATTAATAAGAGTTAAATAATTATGTTGTGAGTTCAAATTTAAACTTATTTTAATGCAATTTGTAATTGTTTATAATAAAAGACAGTAAATTACAAATTAAACATTACTTTTTTTTAACAGGTCATCCATGATATCAATGACGAAGGTACAATTAAACATTTTATTTCTGTTGGAAAAAATAGTCTGTTTTAGCATAATTTATTATAATAGCATTGTCCTAATATGAGGATCTGGCTACATAATTCAGGAACTGGCAAACTTTTTCAGTAAAGTACCAGATTAAATATTTTAGGTTTTGTGGGCTAAGAGAAAAAAATGTGAGCTCATTATGTAGATACTTATGTAACAAGAAAGAAAACAAACTTCCACAAATGTTTTGTTAGCCAATCAAAATATAGCAATAATAATTTAGTATAATTTTTTATGATACAAGTCTACTGATGAGAGAAGCATAGCATTCTCTTTTGCAGGGATAACATTGTGCTTAATTGGGCTTCAAAGTTAGTGTTCCTATTATCAAGATTGATTGTAAATATTCATTTATTAATGTTCATCTGTAATGAGATTTTATATATCTCACATTTGAAAATGTTTTCATACAGATACTGTCAATTACTGATACCTATATCATGATTTATTCTTTTCCTTTTTTTTTTTTTTTTTTTTTTACATGGACAGGCACCGGCAATCGAACCCGGGTCTTCTGGTATGGCAGGCAAGCATTCTTGCCTGCTGAGCCACCGTGGCCCACCCTCTTTTCTTAATATTTACCTTTTAGAAGGCCAATTCAGTGCACATTAATCAGTTTCAATTGGGGCATTAGGTGGTCTTTCCTCAGTTGCATTGTTAAATGAATTTTTTTTTCGATTTTGTGTCTGTTGAATGGATTAGAAACATAAAAATTTCCTTTGTACTTTCATTGAGGGTAAAAAAAAACACTGCTAGACTTGTAATTTGGCATTAGAAAACATTTATTCTACAAATTTGTATAGAAATGGAGATCTTGTTTTAATTTTGACAGTCTGGGAAGTGTATAGTGAGAGACTGGCATTAATTTGGATTCAAATAACCTAAGATGTCATTGAAATGATTTTACAGCAGTATAAATTTTTCATATGAGCACTATTTTGCCTTGCAATTAGGTTGAATTCATTAAGAAACAGTATCAACTCTACAGCAAAACTGATTTCCGGAGTTACTCGGTGTTTGATAATCATGGTTAAGGGCTGGTGTTTCTGTTCAGAAAAATTTTATTCTTGGCCCTGAGTTGAAAAAATTGCAATAAAAGTTTACCATTCCTAAACTATCAGCCTGCTATGTGGTAGAGCAACGTGGGATACTAAGCTTCTATTTCTGACAAAAATACACAGAACTGACAATGGCTAAGTTCGTAAGAGTGAATGAAATTTACCTTGATACTTCTGGTTCAATAAATATGTTAAAATGAAATACTTTCCACAGAATACCTGCTGATACAGTAGCCTTACAAAAACAGTTGTTGGGTTTGATTTGGCCCATGGCCCACAGTTTTCTAACCTTTGAACTGGTAGGATAAAATTCACAATAGTAAATAAAACTGACAATATAGCATATGTTACAACTCATTCTTTCACTTTTGGCTAGCTGGTATCTTGCATCAAGTAATCAGATTCAAGTTATTTCATCTCTTTGTTGGTTAAGGAAGAATTATCTAGGATTTGGCACTAAATTATCTTGTAATTATTCTATTGTTTTAATAATTCATTGCCTTTAAAGTTGACATACTGAATATATTTCCTAAATACTTATTTAAAATTTATAATCTAGATTTATGTATAGCTCATATGAAAATAAATTATACGAGCAAGATACTGGGAGTTAAGTATTTAAATGCTAAGTATAACCAGTATAAATGTATAACCATAACATAAGAACAAAACTTAAGGAAGAATTTCCTTTGTGGCTGGTGAATTCATAAAAAAAACTGTTTGCCTTTTTAAAAGACCAGTTGATATTTATCTGAATAATAGCTAATGCTACCTTTTCATCAGTTTCTTTGCAATTAACATAACAGTCCTCCAGTCTAAATTCTTAAATTTTTAGGGGAGAAAACAGTCCTAAAGCACTAGGGATTATAAAGTGAGCCAATTGATTTCTTTTTTAAGCAAATCATTACATCTTTTCACCTGTTTTTTCCCCCTTTCAGTGTATTCACTTTGGAAAGTTGTACATTTGCTATTACAGTATTGCCATTATTTAAACTTAATTTTAAAATTTGTCTTAAGAAATAGCATTAGCAAATTCCTCTGAATATCTTGAGAATTGATATTCTCAAGATATTGATATTGAATATCTCTCATCTTGGGAGAATGGGTTTAACTTTTAGGCTTGGCTTAAGACATTTAGAGCTACACAAGATCAAGAAATGCTGATGGTCACTTTGGGAATAAGAATTGTTGAGAAATGACTATCAATTAACAAGGCCAGTTTTCTTAAAAGCCTCAGAACAGAACTTTCCCTCTTAGAGCTGTATTTAATATTATCTTTTCTGCATGAAATTAGAGGCTGGATCTGACACTATTCTGCCAACATTACTCAGTCACATCTATTAAGTGGTGTTTTTTCAAGGCCACATTGCTAGTTAGTGGCAGAACCAGAGCTTATATTGAGGCTTCCTAATGCCCTAATGCACTAGTACAGTCTCTCCATTAACTTATATAAGAAAAAATGGCCATTTTCACGAGTTCAAAATGTGTAATTATCAGTAATTTAACACTTTTATTCAGGTAAAAAGCAAGTAGTGGAAAGTTTCGTACCTCGAATTTGTGCCCTGGTTATTGACTCAAAAGTGAATATTTGTATTCAGCAAGAGGTAAAGACATTTGTTTGATTTTTTTTTTTAAACCAAAAAATGAGAAAGTGAAGAAAATGTAATAGTGATTTATCTAATTGAATAATTACTTTCTTTTGGCACTAAATTATCTTGTAATTATTCTATTGTTTTAATAATTCATTGCCTTTAAAGTTGACATACTGAATATATTTCCTAAATACTTATTTAAAATTTATAATATAGATTTATGTATAGCTCATATGAAAATAAATTATACGATCAAGATACTGGGAGTTAAGTATTTAAATGCTAAGTATAACCAGTATAAATGTATAACCATAACATAAGAACAAAACTTAAAATAACACTCTTTGGCTTCTTTAGCTCTTAGAGTAATAACAGGCATGTGTCACTTTGCTTTAAGTACAGGACTCATGCTATAGTCTCCTTTTGATATCCCATGTTTTGTTTTTTTAGTAGTCACTATAATTCATATTTTTTCCCTGCCTTAACCCATCCCCTTTTAAAAAATAGTTATTGACAAAAAAAATTAGCCTTCTAAGGTGACATGTGAATAGTGTATTTTTCTAAATAGTTAATACATTTCGCTGAATCTGTAAAATTAATGGGTTATCTTTTTTCTTTCCTAGACTCTAAAAAAAATGAATGCTATGCTTGACAAAATGCCTCAAGATGCCAAGAAAATCCTGTCTAATCAAGAAATGTTAATGCTCATGTAATAATGTGAACTATATTACTTTTGGTAGTGGTTCAAGTCAAAAATGTAAAGAATGTTTTGTAAGGCAGCCATAATTTTGTGTTAATAATTGAAACTGATAGACTGTTGTAGGTTTCTAATAGAAAACACTAGCCAATTGTAAATTTTAGTTAAGTTTTTTTCCCTCAAACATATGGGCTTTTTTTTTTTAATTGGTGCTAGTTCAGTATATAATCTATTATTTTAATTCACAGGAGTAGTTTGGGAGAAAGGATTTTAGATGCTGGAGGTAAGTATGTCTTTTCAAAATGTTCATTTTTGAGATTATTCCAAGTTCATGAATCGAATATCTCTTTAATCAAAATAACATTAGCTTTGTAATGTTCTGTGATTATATTAGGGAATTATAAACAATTTACCTGCAATTAGTAATTTAATTATTTTAATATGTATCTCTGTGACTAAAAGAATAATTTAGCATAACAATATAATTTTTACCTATTGGTAGATTTATGAATAATAAGGTCTTCAAATGATATTTTATGAAATTAGGAAGTCTAATATTCTTGGGATTAGTAGATTTGTTTTTAATAAATGTGTTTAATAAAACCTCAGAATTTTCTTTCCTAATTTTCATATGAGAAAATGTGATGTATCGATTTACATATTGAATAAGCCAGCTAGTTTAAAGTGTTTCATAAAAGGAATAGAAATATTCTGTGATTTATAGACTATTGTGTGTTATTTTGCAATTTACAACTCTAATAATAATGGAATCATAGAGTCTTTTAATTTCTGAGTTTTTCCTAAATACTCTTTTTAAAAAAATTTTACCCCTTCCATTAGTAAACTTGTTTTATAATTTGGATTGTATTTATTTATGTAATAATGAGACATTTCTAATTCATACAAAGAAAATAGCAAAAGATTAGTAAATTATTTTTCTTATTTCTCTTGCTTGTTCTAATACCTTATCAATTATATGACCTTTTATAAACTCTTAATTTTCATAATTTCAAATTATATGTTGATTAACAATTTTTTTATAGACTATGACTTACAAGTAGGCATCATAGAAGCTTTGTGTAGAATGACCACAGAAAAGCAAAGGCAAGAACTAGCATGTCAGTGGTTTTCAATGGATTTTATTGCTAATGCATTTAAAGGAATTAAGGACTCAGAATTTGAAACAGTAAGTAATATAAAAATAACAAATTAGCTGAAGAAAGATTTTTTAATTTCTGTGCTTTTAAAAAAGCTCTCTCATTTGTTAAAAATTAGGATTGCAGGATATTTCTCAACCTTGTAAATGGCATGCTTGGAGATAAGAGAAGGTAAATATGCAATATACAACCATTTACTGATAAAGAAATAACTATCAAGAGGGAGTACATAATATTGAACCGCTATAAAATTTAACTTTCTTCTATTTTGTTAGTGTAAAATGTACATGAATATTTAAAACAATATCTTACAATAATATTTAGTAAATTTTCATGGTGGTAGGCTAAAATAATCCTTCACAGGTCTTGTTTTGCCTCATACATTTCAGAGGAAAAAATGCATTTTAATTTAATATTAAGCTTTGAATGTCCAAAATTAGCTTACCATGTTTCAGAATTGGATATACTATATTATTTACTGTTTGAGAAATAAAATCTCGACATAAATATTAAGCTGACTCCTTCATTCACATACTGTAATGAAAATATATAGCACAACAGATCTTTTATTAACTCCTTATACCATATGGTGTCTGAAGTTATTTAGAGTTAGGAATGGGCATGGAAGGATACATAAGGTAAATTTTTATTACTTTTGATAATGACAGAAAAACTGAGTATTTGCAGTGCATTGCCTGACACCTTATAGATGCTCACAACACATTGGATGAGTGTGTTCATATTTACTTTGCTTACTAAGGAAACGAAAGATACAATGAGGGTTAAGTACAAGGAGTAATATTTCCTGGATTTAAATCATAGGTTCCACAATTTCTATTATAATGTTGGACAAATTATTTAACTTTACTTGCCTCATTTTCCCCACTATAAAATAAGAATACCGTTTACCTCATGTGTTTGTAGTGAAGATTAAAAGAGATCATTATCAGCTAAATGCTCAAAATAGGGTCTGACCAAGAAAGTATTCAATAAACTCAGTTTTTCTTATTTTTAACTTTTTATTGTATAGTATAACATATATACAAAACAGAGAAATTAAAAAGCAATAGTTTTCAAAGCACTCTTCAACAAATACTTACAGGACAGATCCCAGAGTTTGTCTACCATCCGATCCTCTCATACTTTTCCTTCTTGCTGCTCTAGAATAATGGAGGCTGGAGGGCTTAAATATTTTTTTTTATCAACAAATCGACTTTTTTTCCTTCTTTTTTTGTGGATAATAACATATATACAAAAAAGCTATAAATTTCCAAGCACAGCACCACAGTTAGTTGAACATATTTCAGGGTTAGACATGGGCTACAATTCCACAGCTTTAGGTTTTTACTTCTAGCTGTTCTAAAATATTGGAGACTAAAAGAGTCATCAATTTAATGATTCAGCATTCATATTCATTTGTTAAATCCTATTTTCACTGTATAACTCTACCATCACCTTTGATCTTTCCATCCCTCTCTTTAGGGGTGTTTGGGCTATGGCAGTTATAAATTTTTGATATTGGAAGGGTGTGTCACTAATGTGGGTAGGGAGATGGAACTATCTGATGTTCTGGAGAGGCTGGGCTAAGTTTCAGGACTTATCTGGACCAGGGACCCTTCTGGAGGTTGTTGGTTTCTGGAAAGTTACTCTAGTGCCTGGAACCCTTGTGGAATCTTATATATTGCCCTAGGTGTTCTTTAGGGTTGACTGGAATGGTCGTGGTTGGGGGTTGGCCTGTTATTATAGGTAGCAAGGTCTACCTGAAGCTTGTGTAAGAGCAACCTCCAGAGTAGCCTCTTGACTCTATTTGAACTCTCTCTGCCACTGATACTTTGTTACACTTCTTTTCCCCCTTTTGGTCAGGGTGGAATTGTTAATCCCATGGTGCCAGATTTAGATTCATCCCTGGGAGTCCTCTCTCACTTTGCCAGGGAACTTTCATCCCTGGATATCATGTCCCACGTAGCTGGGAGGACAATGCTTTCACTTGCACTGTGGGTTTAGAGAGACAGGCCACAGCTGAGCAACAACAGAGGTCCTCCAGAAATAACTCTTAGGCATGCCTATAGGTAGTCTAAGCTTCTCCAGTACCTACATAAGCTTCACAAGAGTAAGCCTCGTGATCGAGGGCATGGCCTATTGATTTGGGTGTCCCTAAAGTTTGACACATTATCAGGGGATTCCCTGATGGTAAAGTTTAATAGTTCCATATTCTTTTTCCCATCCCTCAGGAGACTTTGCCAATACTTTTTGATTATCTGCTTAATATACTCTACGATGTATCCAGGCATTATAATCTATACAGGATTAAAAGACCTCTGGGTTCCCTGTGTTTCACTTGTTCAAATGAGCTATAGATAGGTTAAATTAGATTATGCACTACAGAAAATTCAAGTTCTAGACCAAATTAACCTTTCTTCCATTGGTCTCAAAGAGTATGTGTGGTTCTAAAATATAGACAGTGTCCTCCTTACCCCTGTGTTCTGAATTACTTTAACCCCATCTGTTCAGCTTCATTCTTACCTCTAAATATCAGGTTATATGTATAAAACAGCCTCTCAAAATCCAGAAATAATAATCACCACTCTGGACTTAATGTGTCTGCTCTAAAAGCTTACGATCTCAGTCCCTGTTTTCTTATGAAAGGTGACCATACCATCTGTGTTCTTTTGTTTCTGGCTTATTTTGTCTCACCAAATCTCTCAGCTATTTTTATTAGTGTATTAATCACTTCCTCTACTCTTCTTTTCCCATCTAAGTCCTTTGGGAATTTCTTTTTATTTATATAAGCTAAATTAGGAATCTCTGATCTTAGTTGATAGCAGAAAAAAATTTGTAAAATTACATTAGTAAAAATAGTAGATTATGTAATATCTTCTAAGTAATATACTATTCTCTACAAAAATAAATTTCCAATAAAATATTATTTTTAAATGTAATAAATGAGATGATTTTATTTAAATTATGACCACTTTGATTTCCTTTTGAGCCTAGATGACTTCTATGACTGCACAAGATTTTTCTGGGAAGGTTTATTAATTTTTCCATTAATTCAAACTACTTTTTATTTCAGGGTCTTTACATTTCCTTGTTTATCAGCATTTCTTGATAAATATGAGGTAGGTTTTAAGCTTAGTAGATTTTTTTTAGTTATTGGATGTATTTTTATGTAAGGATATAGTGAATTATAGGTTACAGATTGCAAGAACATTAAAAATAGATATAATTGGATCACATATACAGCCGATCTAGTGTCCTGTATCTGATGGTGGCACCAAGAGATATTTTATGCATCAACATATCTGTAGCCAAGGCTAACTTAAAGGCATGTATTTTTCCAAATGTTCTTCTTTTTTCTTAATCAAGCCTGTTATATTCAACCTCTGTTAGCACTTTGAAAATTGTGATTTCTCAGTTAGCTAATTGCTTAAGCTTTCCGTTGTTTGTAAATTGATCTAAATGTTATACTGTCTGTCCTTTTCTTCTCTTACCTTCTAGTTGTACATTTTCTTTTTTAATTCAGCCACAGACATTGCATGAGCATGATATTCTGTTATCATTTGTAAAAGCAGTATAAATACTAGTTTATATGTTTTATTTCTTTAGTTACAAATACCATCGGATGAAAAACTTGAGGAATTTTGGATTGATTTTAATCTTGGTAGCCAGACTCTATCATTCTACATTGCTGGAGATAATGATGTAAGCTTTGTTTCCTCCAAACCATTTTATATGTATATGCATATGTAAAACATTTTAATTCAACTTAATAATATTGATTTCTTTGTATATTTATTTTCTATAGCCATTCTTTTAATAGATTTTAATGTTAGCTCTAGCAACATTAGTGTGGTAACCAACAAGCTAATTATAAGTAGAAATTATTCCTTATGTTTTATTGTGACAGAAAAATTAATACTAAGTTTTAATACTAAATTTTTTAGCATCAATAAGATTTTCAGAAATAAATTATATGCTAATGGCACATGAAAAAGTGAATAGAATTCAGAAAAGACAACAGTTACTCATACAAAGGTACTCAGTTAAAAATAACGTTAATAGATGATTAGTGAGTGGTCTTATTCATAAAATCTGTTTAAAAATACTAAAGGATTGCTTCTTAGGTATTATTTAAAAGTGTGTTTTTAGATCTTCTCTTTCTATGCTATATATTACACCTATGTTTAAACCTTCCAGCCAGGTGATGTATTTTCTACTGAACTTTTTTTAGCCTGAGAAAAATCTTTGAGCCACTGCTTCCTGATAGCTGCCACCTCATATTTGATACATTGGCATACTTCTAGTTCAAACCGCATAAACACTCTGCCAAAATCTGAGTGAGAGTTGATCAGTATTTACTAATCTGATTGTAGGTGGTTATATTATCGTAAGGCCTTAATCTTTTTAGCCTATCTCTTGTAGAATACTACTTTTTGTTCCAGGTAAGCTCGTTATAGCTGAACATTAACCACATGTCTCTTAAAACTTCTATAACCTTTATTCCTTTTTGTTTTAGAGTACCTTTTTAGAATGCTTCCTTAAAATCTGGTTCCAATGATTAGCTCTGCTCCTTGGGGTCATTGACATTTTTTAATAGCAATGACTAACTCTTTTTGTTCCTGCATGGTTTATAGGAGTATTTTTGATTGGGTTTATCTTTCGGGAACTTAATTTTCATTTTGGGGGAAGAGAATTTATAAATATTAAATGTCCGCTGTGTTCCAGACACTGATATAGATTCTCGGAGATTCTTTTTCCCCAATATATTTGGAGTCCTCTCTCCTTTGGATTTTTATGGTAGTAGTATGGTCTCCCTGTATTCCTTTCTGCTTTTTTTAAAAGCCTTTCTCTAGGGCAGTACAACAGTGACTCAATGGCAGAAGTCTCGCCTGCCATGCCGGAAATCGTTCCTGGTGTCTGCCCATGTTAAAAAAAAAAAAAAATTTTTCTCTAGATAGTAGTTGCTCAAAACCCTTCTTTTGTATCTTTAACATGGCATACAAGGCTCTTTATGATCTGGCCCCTGACTGTTTCTCTAAAATCTCATACCATTCCCTTTGCTCACAGTGTTCCAGCCACATTCATTTTTTTTCCTATTCCTCTAACACTGTTTCTACCCATTTTTTTCTTTCTACTTGTTGGATCTTCTGCTTAGAACACTTCCTCTAGATCTTTGCATCTTAATTCCTTCCCTTTTAGGTTTCAGCACAAATGCCATTGCCTTATAGAGGCATTCTCTGGCCACTCAATCTGAAGCAGTCTTTCACATTCTATCGCATTGTCCTTTTTTTATTTCCTTTATAATAGTTATTGTTATTTAAAGTAATTTTATTTGTTGTTTGTTGACTGTTTTCACCCATAGAATGTAAGACTCCAGAGATCAGAAACCTGTCTTTAATTGTTTGTTGTTATTCAAGCCATTGTAATTGTCAAAAGAATGAATAAATGGAATATTGAAAGAACTGAAAGATATATAGTTTGTTTAGTACATAAGACTGCAAAGAGAATTGATAAGAAATAAGACAGTGAGAAGTCAATGAAGGGAGTGACATAATTCAACTAATATTTACTAAGAACTTACTTTGTGCCAGATATCCAGTGATCATTTGTATAAAGATCCTCCTGGAATGGACTGAAAAAAAGGGCAAGAACAGAGGCAGTTAGGATGCCTTTGCAGTAATCCAGGTGAAGAATCATGGAAAGTGACAGTGGAAATGGATGGATTCCAGAATACCTAGAGAGGAGGTAGATTTGAGAGGACTTACTGATTTCTTCGTAGTAAAAAGAAGAAAGATTCATAAAACTTGGCTAAGTAGCTGGATAGGAATGCTGTTCACAGGAGAATAAGTTCTATAAGGGAAAGATGATGAGTTCAATTTTGATTGATTTGGAGGTATTTCTGGGATGTTTAGCTGAAGATATCTGATAGGCAAATGGGCATATGGTCTGAGGCACAAGTGAGAAAACTGAGCTAGTCACAAGTAAAGATTTAGAAGCCATGTATTACATACTTACACACACACGCATATTAAAATCATGAGAATTGATGAATGTGTAGATTACAGAATTCTGAAAAACTCACATTTCTACAGGGTAGGTAGAAGATACTCTACTCAAAAGGATACTTGAAGACAAAGATCTGAGGAAAAAAGAACAAATAAAAAGGTTATATGATCATCGCTGTCAAATACTCTTGGAGGGATAAATTAAGTAAGAACTGGTGACTAGGGGAGAACAGTTTCACCTAAATGATGAAGGTTTATACACTCCTGAAAAGTTGAAGTATTTTTGAGAAAGTAAAGACATCAAGTTAAGGAAAAGAGAGCAGAGTAGCTAGAGAGAGTTGTGGATTTAAGGGAGGGTCTTTTTTTTTTAGGTATTTTATTTTAAATATAAGGTCACTTACAAACTGATGGTGAGGGACAATAGAGGAGATATTGAAATTAAAAATAGGCTAAGAGAGAGTGTGTAATGGAGTGGGAGATATAAATGAAACAAGATTGGCACAATGTATGAATAAGTGTTAAAGCTGCATAAGGGCATATTTTGGGTTCATTATATTGTGATTTCTACTTTTTAAAAGTTTGAAAGTTTCCATATTATGTTTTTTAAAGGAAGGCAATTAACCAGATACTGTCTGTAGTCCTTGATATATGAGAGTCACTTTGAGGTTGGTAGATGAAAACAGCCAGTAGGTATAGAGTATGCCAAATGGCATGAGTCTCAAAGGAGCAAGTTTTTTACACACAGGTGAACTTTCAGATTATGAACTGCTGAAAACTTTTGGGAGAGAGGTGGATTCTAACTTGTCCTCCTGAACCTGAGGTTTTGAGGTATGGGAGAATTAAACCTTAACTGGAGAGCACTAAGAAGGTAGTAATGCCTTTAGAGAATAGACTGGTGTCAGTTGAGGTAAAGAAGTAGAGGGAGTTAATAAAGAGATTAAGGATTTGGGAGAAATTCTGTAGATTGAATTGTTCTTGAAAACAAAAGAATTGGGTCTATTTTCCTTACAAGATTGCTGGAAGGTTTTAGGGGTCCCATCTTTTATTAATGGTATCTAATTTTTACTGTAACTTTCTTTGTGAATTCAGTATGGTTTTATTCACATATACAGATTTTCAGTGAAAGTACTGGAAAGGAGCGAATATTTTAGATTACTATCCATGTGCTTTCATTGTTTGAATCTAAGGACAATCAACAAGTATTATGGTTACAGGACCTGGAACAGGTAGTCGAGTGAGAATTAAGGAATGAGTATAATTTCACAAAACATTTTAAAGGAAGAAATGACAGAGTGGTAACACTTTTAAAAGGAATCCCTTGGTAACTATTAACAGATAGTCATTTTTTGGTGATGTATGGGAAACTCTAAAATTAATTCATATCATCTTTCTCTTTTAAAAATGGACAAAACAGATTAAATGTGGTATCCATAATATATTATGTAGTTAATTGATGGTATTGACAAGCAGGACATGTTATATCAACTGGTTAGTTAGTGATATGTAGTGTAAAAAAAACAGTTTTAAAACATAAAATTGGTGTCTAAAAATGTTTTAAATCAGAAATAAATTATTTATGGTAAAAATATATTTTTAAATTTAAGGATCATCAGTGGGAAGCAGTCACTGTGCCTGAGGAAAAAGTACAAATATTCAGCATTGAAGGTAGTAAACTTGTTTTCTTTAATGTTTTTCTTACCGCATGCAGTTGAAGTTGCTTGCTATCTGAAAAAACAATACTAATAAAATAAAAATTAACATTTTCATATGTTCACATTCATAAATCTGTTAATTTGATATCAAATGATACCTTAAATTTCTCCCCTGATCTCCCAGCTCCCTCCTACTTATTTCCTTCTTTATTTCCATGATTAATCACTTTGACCACTCTCTTGTCAATATGTTCAAGGCTCTTGCTTTTCCATACCATTTGTTTGATTTAATAGAAACATCTGTTTTTTGTGCTCCCATAACTTGAATTGCCTACCATTGCTGGGCAAAATTATGCAACTTGACAATTTAGTAACACTGTAAATTCAGATAGCAAGACCTATTTTAGTCATTTTGATGGTATCTAATTATTATTTTATTTGTAGTTCCCTATTGATGTTCAACACTTTTTCACATGCTTATTGGCCATATGCATATCTTCTTTGGTGAAGTGTCTGATCAAATATTTTGTCCATTTTTTATTAGACTCTCTTTTTTTATTTTGAGTTTTAAGAGTTCTTATATATCCTGGATGCCAATCCTTTGACAGATCTATGTTCTGTTAGTGTTTTTTTCCAGTGTCTGTCTTGCCTATCCATTTTATAAATGACAGGTTCGATGAGCAGAAGTTTTTTAAATTGATGAAATCCAATATAACAGTTTTTTTCTTTTATGATTATTGCTTTCTGTGACTTAAGAAATGTATGACTATCCCCAAGTCACAAAGCTGTTCTTCTATTTTTGTATAATCACTACAATCAAGTTGTAAGTATATCCATCATCCTCAAAAGTTCTTTGTGCTGCTTTAAATCCATCTGTACATCTACCCCGTTCCTAGTCAATCACTGATAGGTTTCTTTACTATGGATAAGTTTATATTTTCTATAATTTTATGTAAATGGAATCATTCAGTATGTAGCAATTTTTATCAGGCTACTTTTAACATTACTTTTTAGATTCATCCAGTTTGCACATTTCAGTAGTTTAGTCCTTTTTATTTCTAAGTGAGACTCCATTGTATGGGTATATTTCAGTTTGTTTATCCATTTACCTGTTGATGTACATTTGTTCCCAGTTTTTTGTTTTGTTTATTTTGTGTGTGTGTGTTCCCAGTTATCAGTTGTTATAAAAAGCTGCTGTGAACATTCATGTTTAAGTAGATATGTGGGTATATGCTTTTGTTTCTCTGAGGTAAATAATTAAGAGTGCAATTATTACATTCTCACCTCTAGTGTAGAAGAGTTCCAGTGGTTTTGCATCCTTGCCAATGCTTCAAGTGGCCAATCTTATCTTCTTTCCTTAGTGTACTAGCTGGAATTGTTGACGAGAAGTAATTAAAGTAGACATCCTTACCTAGTTTCTGACATTAGAGAGAAAGCATTCATGGTTTTTATCATGAATCTGATAGTTAGCTCTAGGTTTTTGATATGTGCCTTCTGTCAGATTGAAGAAGTTTCCTTCTCTTTCTGATTTACTAAGAATTTCAAAATGAGTAGATGTTGGGTTTTAGCAAATGATTTTCTTGCATCTGTTGATAATATACATCATTTTCTTGTTTTGTCCCTGAATTTGGTGAAATACATTGATTTTGAATTTTAGAATAACCATGAATTCTTGAGATAAACCTCAAGAATGTGATTCATTATCTTTTTATATATTGTAATTGATTTGCAAAACATCTGTTAAAAATTTTTTATTCTACGTTCTGGATCATATAGGTCTGTAGTTTTATTTTCTGTAATGTCTTTGTTTAGAGATTAGGGGAATGTTAGCCTCATAGAATGAGTTGGCAAATATTCCATATTCTTTCAGTTTTCTAGAATAGCTTTTGTGGAATTGATCTATGTATTGTTTAAATGATTGGTAATATTAAACAATGAAGCAGATCTAAGCCTGTAGTTTTATTAAAGGCTTTTTACCTATGAATTTAACTTGTTTAGTAAATAAAGGTTATCTATTTCTTCTTGAGTGGTCTTTAGTAATTTCTCTTTTTTCAAGGAATCTGTCCATTTCACTTTTATTGCTAAATTTATTGGCATAAAGTGGTATATAATGTTCCTTATTATCTTTTTTTTTTCTCTCTTAAGAACTCTGTTTTATTTTGCAAACTTCTGGAATGCAATATATCAGAAACAGAATGACTTTTTTTTTTTAGTTACATGGGCAGTCACCAGGGATTGAACCCAGGTCTACAGCATAGCAGGCGAGAACTCTGCCTGCCCTCCTTATTATCTTTTTGTCTGTAAATTGTGCTGTGATTAGCAATTTTTAATTGATGATAATGTTAATTTGTATCCTTTATCTTTTTTCCTGATCAGTGTGACTGCAGAGGTATCAATTTATTAATATTCTCAAAGAACGAGCCTTTGCTTTTATTAATTTTTCTCTATTGGTTGTCTAATTTCAATTTAATTGGTCTCTGCTGGTATATGTATTCTTTTCTTCTGCTTACTTTGGTTTTTTTTTTTTTATTAACTAACGGAAAAAAAGAAATTAATCCAACATTTAGAAACCATACCATTCTACATATGCAATCAGTAATTCTTAACATCATCACATAGATGCATGATCATCGTTTCTTAGTACATTTGCATCGGTTTAGAAGAACTAGCAACACAACAGAAAAAGATATACAATGTTAATATAGAGAAAAAAAATAAAAGTAATAATAATAGTAAAAAAAACAAAACAAAACAAAACAAAAACCTATAGCTCAGATGCAGCTTCATTCAGTGTTTTAACATGATTACTTTACAATTAGGTATTATTGTGCTGTCCATTTTTGAGTTTTTGTATCTAGTCCTGTTGCACAGTCTGTATCCCTTCAGCTCCAATTACCCATTATCTTACCCTGTTTCTAACTCCTGCTGGACTCTGTTACCAGTGACATATTCCAAGTTTATTCACTAATGTCGGTTCACATCAGTGGGACCATACAGTATTTTTCTTTTAGTTTTTGGCTAGACTCACTCAGCATAATGTTCTCTAGGTCCATCCATGTTATTACATGCTTCATAAGTTTATCCTGTCTTAAAGCTGCATAATATTCCATCATATGTATATACCACAGTTTGTTTAGCCACTCGTCTGTTGATGGACATTTTGGCTGTTTCCATCTCTTTGCAATTGTAAATAATGCTGCTATAAACATTGGTGTGCAAATGTCCGTTTGTGTCTTTGCCCTTAAGTCCTTTGAGTAGATTCCCAGCAATGGTATTGCTGGGTCGTATGGCAATTCTATATTCAGCTTTTTGAGGAACCGCCAAACTGCCTTCCACAGTGGTTGCACCATTTGACATTCCCACCAACAGTGGATAAGTGTGCCTCTTTCTCCACATCCTCTCCAGCACTTGTCAATTTCTGTTTTGTTGATAATGGCCATTCTGGTGGGTGTGAGATGATATCTCATTGTGGTTTTGATTTGCATTTCTCTAATGGCCAGGGACATTGAGCATCTCTTCATGTGCCTTTTGGCCATTTGTATTTCCTCTTCTGATAGGTGTCTATTCAAGTCTTTTTCCCATTTTGTAATTGGGTTGGCTGTCTTTTTGTTGTTGAGTTGAACAATCTCTTTATAAATTCTGGATACTAGACCTTTATCTGATATGTCGTTTCCAAATATTGTCTCCCATTGTGTAGGCTGTCTTTCTACTTTCTTGATGAAGTTCTTTGATGCACAAAAGTGTTTAATTTTGAGGAGCTCCCATTTATTTATTTCCTTCTTCAGTGTTCTTGCTTTAGGTTGAAGGTCCATAAAACCGCCTCCAGTTGTAAGATTCATAAGATATCTCCCTACATTTTCCTCTAACTGTTTTATGGTCTTAGACCTAATGTTTAGATCTTTGATCCATTTTGAGTTAACTTTTGTATAGGGTGTGAGATACAGGTCTTCTTTCACTCTTTTGCATATGGATATCCAGTTCTCTAGGCACCATTTATTGAAGAGACTGTTCTGTCCCAGGTGAGTTGGCTTGACTGCCTTATCAAAGATCAAATGTCCATAGATGAGAGGGTCTATATCTGAGCACTCTATTCGATTCCATTGGTCGATATATCTATCTTTATGCCAATACCATGCTGTTTTGACCACTGTGGCTTCATAATATGCCTTAAAGTCAGGCAGCGCAAGACCTCCACCTTTGTTTTTTTTCCTCAAGATGTTTTTAGCAATTCGGGGCACCCTGCCCTTCCAGATAAATTTGCTTATTGGTTTTTCTATTTCTGAAAAATAAGTTGTTGGGATTTTGATTGGTATTGCATTGAATCTGTAAATCAATTTAGGTAGGATTAACATCTTAACTATATTTAGTCTTCCAATCCATGAACACGGTATGCCCTTCCATCTATTTAGGTCTTCTGTGATTTCTTTTAACAGTTTTTTGTAGTTTTCTTTATATAGGTTTTTTGTCTCTTTAGTTAAATTTATTCCTAGGTATTTCATTCTTTTAGTTGCAATTATAAATGGGATTCGTTTCTTGATTTCCCCCTCAGCTTGTTCATTACTAGTGTATAGAAATGCTACAGATTTTTGAATGTTGATCTTGTAACCTGCTACTTTGCTGTATTCATTTATTAGCTCTAGTAGTTTTGTTGTGGATTTTTCCGGGTTTTCGATGTATAGTATCATATCATCTGCAAACAGTGATAGTTTTACTTCTTCCTTTCCAATTTTGATGCCTTGTATTTCTTTTTCTTGTCTAATTGCTCTGGCTAGAACCTCCAACACAATGTTGAATAATAGTGGTGATAGTGGACATCCTTGTCTTGTTCCTGATCTTAGGGGGAAAGTTTTCAATTTTTCCCCATTGAGGATGTTATTAGCTGTGGGTTTTTCATATATTCCCTCTATCATTTTAAGGAAGTTCCCTTGTATTCCTATTTTTTGAAGTGTTTTCAACAGGAAAGGATGTTGAATCTTGTCAAATGCCTTCTCTGCATCAATTGAGATGATCATGTGATTTTTCTGCTTTGATTTGTTGATGTGGTGTATCACATTAATTGATTTTCTTATGTTGAACCATCCTTGCATACCTGGGATGAATCCTACTTGGTCATGATGTATAATTCTTTTAATGTGTTGTTGGATATGATTTGCTAGAATTTTATTGAGGATTTTTGCATCTGTATTCATTAGAGAGATTGATCTGTAGTTTTCTTTTTTTTGTAATATCTTTGCCTGGTTTTGGTATGAGGGTGATGTTGGCTTCATAGAATGAATTAGGTAGCTTTCCCTGCACTTCGATTTTTTTGAAGGGTTTGAGGAGAGTTGGTACTAATTCTTTCTGGAATGTTTGATAGAATTCACATGTGAAGCCGTCTGGTCCTGGACTTTTCTTTTTAGGGAGCTTTTGAATGACTGATTCAATTTCTTTACTTGTGATTGGTTTGTTGAGGTCATCTATGTCTTCTTGAGTCAAAGTTGGTTGTTCATGTCTTTCCAGGAACCCGTCCATTTCATCTAAATTGTTGTATTTATTAGCGCAAAGTTGTTCATAGTATCCTGTTATTACCTCCTTTATTTCTGTGAGGTCAGTAGTTACGTCTCCTCTTCCATTTCTGATCTTATTTATTTGCATCCTCTCTCCTCTTCTTTTTGTCAATCTTGCTAAGGGCCCATCAATCTTATTGATTTTCTCATAGAACCAACTTCTGGTCTTATTGATTTTCTCTATTGTTTTCATGTTTTCAATTTCATTTATTTCTGCTCTAATCTTTGTTATTTCTTTCCTTTTGCTTGCTTTGGGATTAGTTTGCTGTTCTTTCTCCAGTTCTTCCAAGTGGACAGTTAATTCCTGCATTTTTGCCTTTTCTTCTTTTCTGATATAGGCATTTAGGGCAATAAATTTCCCTCTTAGCACTGCCTTTGCTGCATCCCATAAGTTTTGATATGTTGTGTTTTTGTTTTCATTCGCCTCAAGGTATTTACTAATTTCTCTTGCAATTTCTTCCTTGACCCACTTGTTGTTTAAGAGTGTGTTGTTGAGCCTCCATGTATTTGTGAATTTTCTGGCACTCGGCCTATTATTGATTTCCAACTTCATTCCTTTATGATCCGAGAAAGTGTTGTGTATGATTTCAATCTTTTTAAATTTGTTAAGACTTGCTTTGTGACCCAGCATATGGTCTATCTTTGAGAATGATCCATGAGCACTTGAGAAAAAGGTGTATCCTGCTGATGTGGGATGTAATGTCCTATAAATGTCTGTTAAGTCTAGCTCATTTATAGTAATATTCAGATTCTCTATTTCTTTATTGATCCTCTGTCTAGATGTTCTGTCCATTGATGAGAGTGGTGAATTGAAGTCTCCAACTATTATGGTATATGTGTCTATTTCCCTTTTCAGTGTTTGCAGTGTATTCCTCACGTATTTTGGGGCATTCCGGTTTGGTGCATAAATATTTATGATTGTTATGTCTTCTTGTTTAATTGTTCCTTTTATTAGTAGATAGTGTCCTTCTTTGTCTCTTTTAACTGTTTTACATTTGAAGTCTAATTTGTTGGATATTAGTATAGCCACTCCTGCTCTTTTCTGGTTGTTATTTGCATGAAATATCTTTTACCAACCTTTCACTTTCAACCTATGTTTATCTTTGGGTCTAAGATGTGTTTCCTGTAGACAGCATATAGAAGGATCCTGTTTTTTAATCCATTCTGCCAGTCTATGTCTTTTGGTTGGGGAATTCAGTCCATTAACATTTAGTGTTATTACTGTTTGGATAATATTTTCCTCTACCATTTTGCCTTTTGTATTATGTACATCATATCTGATTTTCCTTCTTTCTACACTCTTCTCCATACCTCTCTCTTCTGTCTTTTCGTATCTGACTCTAGTGCTCCCTTTAGTATTTCTTGCAGAGCTGGTCTCTTGATCACAAATTCTCTCGGTGACTTTTTGTCTGAAAATGTTTTAATTTCTCCCTCATTTTTGAAGGACAATTTTGCTGGATATAGAAGTCTTGGTTGGCAGTTTTTCTCTTTTAGTAATTTAAATATATCATCCCACTCTCTTCTAGCTTCCATGGTTTCTGCTGAGAAATCTACACATAGTCTTATTGGGTTTCCCTTGTATGTGATGGATTATTTTCTCTTGATGCTTTCAAGATCCTCTCTTTCTCTTTGACCTCTGACATTCTAACTAGTAAGTGTCTTGGAGAACGCCTATTTGGGTCTATTCTCTTTGGGGTGCACTGCACTTCTTGGATCTGTAATTTTAGGTCTTTCATAAGAGTTGGGAAATTTTCAGTGATAATTTCTTCCATTAGTTTTTCTCCTCCTTTTCCCTTCTCTTCTCCTTCTGGGACACCCACAACATGTATATTTGTGCGCTTCATATTGTCCTTCAGTTCCCTGATCCCCTGTTCAAATTTTTCCATTCTTTTCCCTATAGTTTCTGTTTCTTTTTGGAATTCATATGTTCCATCCTCCAAATCACTAATTCTATTTTCTGTCTCTTTAAATCTATCATTGTAGGTATCCATTGTTTTTTCCATCTTTTCTACTTTGTCCTTCACTCCCATAAGTTCTGTGATTTGTTTTTTCAGTTTTTCTATTTCTTCTTTTTGTTCAGCCCATGTCTTCTTCATGTCCTCCCTCAATTTATTGATTTCGTTTTTGAAGAGGTTTTCCATTTCTGTTCATGTATTCAGAATTAGTTGTCTCAGCTCCTGTATCTCATTTGAACTATTGGTTTGTTCCTTTGACTGGGCTGTATCTTCAGTCTTCCTAGCGTGATCCATTATTTTCTGCTGGCGTCTGGGCATTTAATCAGATTTCCCTGGGTGTTGGACCCAGCAGGTTGAAAGATTTTCCTGTGAAATCTCTGGGCTCTGTTTTTCTTATCCTGCCCAGTATGTGCCGCTCATGGCGCTTGTCTGTCTGCGGGTCCCACCAGTAAAAGATGCTGTGGCCCCTTTAACTTTGGAAAACTCCCGCTGTGGGGGAGGGTTGCCAGCTGAAGCGGCTTGGGGGAGTTCCGATTCAAATCTCCCAGCCGGCCTGGGAGTCCGCTAGTGGGGGGTGGGCGCCGGCCTCTACGGCTTGGGGGAGTGCTGGTCCAAATCTCCCAGCCAGCCCGGGACGCCAAGCGTGTCATGGGGCGCCGGCCGCTGCGGCTTGGGGGAGTGCCGTTCCAATGTTCCCAGCCGGACCGGGAAGCCACGTGTGTGGAAGGGACCCCGGTCGCCGGCCTTTATGGCTTGGGGGACCTCCTATCCAATTCTCCCAGCTGGCCCGGGAGGCCGCACGTGGGGTGGGGGTGCCGGCCGCCGCGACTTGAAGGGACCGCCTGTCCAATTCTCCCAGCCGGCCTGGGAAGGAGGGAGGGAGGGACTCCGGCCGCCAGCCACCCTGGCCCAGGGAAGCGCGCGCCCCTCGGGTATCTCACCGCAGCAGATTCTCCCTGCCAGTTCAGCCTTTTCAGAATGGGGTACGCTGTCTTTTTGGTCTCTGTCGTGGCTCCGGGAGCTGTTCTGTACCGTTTCTATTTCTGTAGTAGCTGTTCTGGAGGAGGAACTAAGACCCGCGCATCTTACTAAGCCGCCATCTTCTCCGGAAGTCATCAGCCTTCTTGAACCAAGGTATCTTTCCCTGGATGCCTTTGATTGGACATATCTATAGACCTGTTTTAATTGGGACATTTTCTTGGCCTTGGAACTGTAACCTAGCAACTCATTAAATTCCCCCCTTTTAAAAAGCCATTCTGTTCCTGATATGTGCATTCTGGCAGCTAGCAAACTAGAACAGTCAGCATTTACTACAACACCCAAAATTCACTTTCATAACTTCCCTGTATTCATCCAGGCTTTGTTCTACACATTCTCAAGGACAAAACTTCATACCTCTCTTTTTAGCAAAGTACATTCTGTATGCTTTACAAACCTACATACCTTAAGTTACCAAAAAGATTTTTGGTACTGTCTTTAAACATCCTACAAACCATAATTATTTTTAAAACAGTTTGTCAAAAAAATAATTTAATTTCATTAAACGCAAACTTACGTTTTCAACATCTTAAAGACCTAATAGCTATCATGTTGGCTTATTTTATCAGTAAACTTGTATAAATTGAGGGAGAACCATATTTATCCTAGTAGAATAAAATTGTATTTGTTTGGTTCAAAATTCATCATAAAAACCATAATTAAGCTAGACTTTGTTACTGTATTTTGCAGCTGTTTGCCTCTTTTGTTTTGTTGGAAGTTAAAAATATCTCTTTGTTTTCATAATATCCTAATATTATGAGCAACCTCAAAAGTATCAAACTCCAGAAAATATACTGAAATTGTTTAGCTTGTCCCACACAAAGATCCAGGAAAACTTTTCTATTGCTCTCAAAGACATTTTCCTTTGCTTATTGAATTTTAGCAGTTTGACATTATTCAATTAACCTTATCCCAGGGCTGTTTATGTTTCAATAATGATGTGTTTATTGCGATTACCTTTGCAAAGGTATAATTTTATAATTGGAGAATTCTCTCAACAAACTTGGCCTATTCCTTACATTTCTTCAGTACCTACCGTTTCTAAGCTCCAGGCCCAGTAGAGAGAATTCTAAACAAAGCCTACACCTTCCCCATCTTTCTGTATACAACCTTTCCCCCATAGCTGCCTTAATTAGTTCTTATTGGACCGTGGTTAAAAGGGCCTGGGGGCAGGGATAGATGAGTCAGAAAAAATGAGTCCTGGTCTGTTGAATTTGGTTCTAAAAGTTTTAAATGAGGGCAGTGGGATTTAAGACTTCTAAGGTGGCCTTATCGTTTTGAGAGTTCCTTGGCCTTTCTGATTGTTTACAATTATTAGATCTGTTTCACCAAAGCTGTGACCTAGCCAATTGGAAGTCTTTGCTGTTTTCTTAGGCAGCCCTCTGCTGCCTTTGGAAAATTTCAGAGGATGGTTTATTTCCAATGTCCAGATTTGCTTACAGTAATTACAAAAACTAAGGCTTTGAACCATAGTGCCTAGAGGGTTTTTTTCTTTTTGGGTGTCCAAGAGTATTAGTGTGTGTGTGTGTGTGTGTGTGTGTGTGTGTGTGTGTGTGTGTGTGTGTGTGTGTGTGTGTGTGTGTGTGTGCGCGTGCCCGCTTATTTATCTTATATTTAGCAATCCTAATAGAGCTCTTTTAAGAATTTTTGTTTGCCAATTTGGCATTGCCATCCAGAGGTTAGGAAAATATACATTGCACAAACAGACACAAATAGAAATTTAGACACAAAAAAATCAGAAACATGGAAATAAAACTCATTGAATTGAACCCTACTTATTAATTTTTTCTGGTATGCTTAAATACTAACCCAATTTTGGTTATAAGTTGCTAATATTGAAGTAGCTAAGCTTTCTATTTTCTCTGAGTCTTTTCTTTAGAGAAGTGTTTTTCCTTATATAAATCTGATGTGGAGAATGGTGTATGTACATATACAAATCCTCTTGGGTCTCTCTGTTAGTCAACTCTTATAGGCATTTGCTAGAGGAATAAAAGTTTTGCCTGTTGCTCTGCTACTGGTTTTAAAGAGCAGCCCTGGTCAAATTAAGTACCCCTGTAGGTATGGGAACAGGAGACCATTTCTCTCATGCTCTTTTACCCCCAGTAAAGGGGATACAGAAGAGGAGGAAAAGCAGATAGGGAAGCTTCTTCCTTTCCTGATCTACTGGTCCCTCAGTTATAGGGTGGAGGTGGAGCAGATGAAGGAGTTAATATTTTATTGGATCCTTCAGATCTGATTCAGGGAGGATATTTTTCTTTTCTCCACTAAAATTTGCAGATACAAATTTATATTTTTTTCAGTAACATTGATTTGTGGGAGAAACAAATAAAGGTTTGAGCACATCATCTTGTCCCATTTCTACTTTCTTTTGCAAAACAATTCTATCATACCGAGTTCTCTTCTACAGAGCCATTCTCACACCATTTTTTTCCTGATTCTAAATCGTATTGAGACCAGACTGTGTTACAAAAAAACCTATGTTTTGTTTCCTTCACATGTTCATAATTAAGATGTTTCTAGTTTTTCAAAATAAACGCCAAAGGGCTATATTCAGGAGTGCTATTAGAATTAGAATTTCCGATTTTAATGTATTTCAGTACTCAGTAAACAATTAGGAACATTTGAACAATGCAAATACAAAAACACACCAACTACAACGTAGACACTTAACACTATATCACACACCAATTAACTAAACTGAACACACCAATTAGCAATCAAAAGGCATTAAATGTTCACTATATCTAAGTAAATAGATTAATAATTGAACAGATATCAAATACTTGATTGATTTCATTAAATAACAATTGTTGGATTATTTATTTTCCAGGAGTATACTCAACAGACAAAGTCAGGGCTTTGAACCTGTACAAAATGTTACACAGAATACAGAAGGGTGTAGAGGTCAGAGAAAAGGGGGGTCTTTCTGGAAGTGGACCCAGGTCCAGGAGAGTCAAACATCTGTAGTAACTACCCAGTCCACTATTACCTTGGTGATGCACTTATCCAGTCAGATGTCAGGAGTTGAAACGGGAAACTTTCTTTCTTTGAAATTTTTAAAGTGCTGAGTGCCTGTCCTGGGGCTCCAGAACTTTGGGCAGTTGTACTCTTTACATCTTAGGAACTGGGTCCTGTCAGAGTTGCCAAATTGATACCAGGCAAATGCTGGGTTCTCTGCCCAGTGTGCATAACAGCTAATTGGGAGAAAAAGTTTCTCAAAGAGAGAAAGAGTTTATTACTATGTGTGAAGCAGGAGATCAGATGGTCTATCAGCCCAAAAATTTTTCTCCTACAGTTGTTTTTAAAGTCTGAATGGACCAATTGTAATAGCTGAATCATCTGTGGTCCTGCTTCAACGATCTATTGTCTCTTTGCATGTCTAGTAATTTTCATGATAAACACTGTATTAAAATTACTACTTCTCCAGGTGGCTCTTCCACCACAGAGGGTTTCTTCTCTCTTTTTATTAATCAGAGAAAGTGAGGGTCTATATGAGTGAGTCTAGTTTTAATAAGATTTATTCTCTCTCATGTACCTCCATTCCTCAGGTGTGGCCATTCTCATTTGTTAATTATGAGCTTGATATATTTCTGTCTTTTAAACCTTCAGAGATTGTGAGAGAGACAGCTGTTTTTTCAGAGAATTCCATCCCAGCTTTGCAGCTTCTCAGTCCACTCAATTCAAAATCCGATAAACGTCTTGAGGGAGAAACGGATCATGTTTTTGAGACTGGACCTTTTTTCAGACAGAATATTGCTTGAAGTCCTGTTAGAATGTTGTAGAGTTAACTCTGCCTTTAGCAGCTTTCAGTCCAGAGTCCTGTGCTGCATCAGAACTTGACATATATCCTGTAGAGAAAAAGCAATCATGCCTTTAAGACCCTATGTTTCCTATTTATTAATCCAGAGCCTTCTGATCACTAAATGCTTGCTGATTTCACTTTGCTCAAGCAGGAACTCACTTCCAAAGCCAACACCCCAATAGGCAAATGTCTCTGTGGCAGAAAGGACTGGAGATCTTGTTGCATCCACAGCTTTCTGACCATTAAACATATGGTTATTTTACTTCTCTGGTTTTTGCAAAAGGGTCATTGGCCTGTTGGGTATACTACATTCTACCCAGAAGTAGATGTCTGAGATAATAAACTCTCTCATTGCTTCTTGGCATTCTTCCATGTTCATAGTAAGTGCCCCTCTATTTAAGTTGTTGTAAACATCCTTAAGCCCCTGGCCTTTCTCTCTTTCACTAAGATTTGATCAGGGTAAAAAAAATGAATTTGTCAGTTGAGTGCCTATAATTTTGGGCCCATCAGAGTCTCTATCTCCAAACTTATTTGCATCTGTATTCTTCTTTATCTCTCCTCTAAGAAGGAGATGCATCTACTCTTATTGAAGACTAATATCTCTTGAGATATCCATCCACATTCTTCAGGTCTTTGCTCCATGGACTAATATCTCTTGTATCTTCTTTTTCTCAGAGGTACTTTTCTCTTAGCTTATAAATGGGCTCAAATATCTACATCTTAAGACAAAAAGTTTACTTGGAGCCTGCGGTAGTTAACTTCAGGTGTCAACCTGGCCAGGTGGTGGTGCCCAGTTCTGTTGCTGTGGACTTGAATCAATAGCCTGTGAAACTCATCTGTGGCTTATTACATCTGCAGTTGGCTAAGGGGAGTGCCTTCCACAGTGAAGGCACTCCCCTTAGCTGGAGGCTTAAAAGAGAGAGGTCAGAAGAGAGCTCAAAGCAGTTCAGCATACCTCATCTCAGCTCTCTCAGCTCAGCCCAGATTTAGGGAGATGTAGAAAGGAATTGCCCCGGGGAAGGCCGTTGGAACCCAGAAGCTGGGAGAGAAGGCCAACAGATGTCGCCATGTGCCTTCCTATGTAGCAGAGAGCCTCAGATAAAAGTTAGCTGCCTTTCCTCGGAAGATTTATAAATTTTCAACTTAATAAATCCTTTTTTTTTTTTCACTTTTTTTTTTTTAACATGGGTAGGCACCAGGAATCGAACCCGGGTCCTCAGGCATGGCAGGCGAGCATTCTTGCCTGCTGAGCCACCGTGGTCCGCCCAATAAATCCCCTTTTATTAAAAGCTGATCCTCTCTGGTGTGTTACATTCTGGCAGTCTTGGCAGACTAGAACAGATCCTGTATCTTCCTTTCCCTATCTCACTCTCTTTTTCCATTCATAGCCTTTTTTTAGAGAGTAGTGTTTACTATTTCCTTTCCATTCCTGTTCTTACTATATTATGATTTACATCACCACTCCACAGAAGATAATACTGTACTCTTTTATTGTTTTAACATTTATTATTGTGAAATATAACATATACAAAAACAATAAATTTCAAAGTTTATTTTCAGTAGTAGTTATAGAACAGATTTCAAAGTTTGTTATGGGTTACCATTCCACAATTTCAAGTTTTTCCTTCTAGCTGCTCCAAGATGGTGGAGACTAAAAGAAGTCTAAAAGCTATACTCATTTGTTAAATTCTGTTTTACCTCTTATGTTTTGATCCTTCTCCCAATCTTTAGAGATATTTGGGCTATGCCCATTCTAACTTTTTCAGGTTGAAAAGTGGTGTTGACAGTTATAGGATAGGAGGATGGAAACAGTGATATTCTTAGAGAGGCTGGCCCCTCTGGGTCTCAGGACTTAATCTGGCCTATTAACCTCTGGAGCTTATATGTTTCTGGAAAGTGAACTTAGTGCATGAAACTTTTGTAGAATCTAATATAGAGCCCTAGGTGTTCCTTAGGTTTAACAGGAATGATATTGGTTGGGGTTTGGCAGACCATGGTGTTCTAGTTTGAAAGTTACCAGAATGCAATATACCAGGAACAGAATAGTTTTCAAAAAAGGGAATTTACTAAGTTGCAAGTTTACAGTTCTAAGGCTGTGAAAATGTCTATGGCACCAAAAGATTACCTTCACTCAAGAAAGGCCAGTAAAGTTTGAGTTTTCTCTCTCAACTGAGAGGGCACATGGGACATCTGCTAGCTTTCTTGTTTCATGATGCTCCCCCGGAAATGTTTTCCTTCTTCATCTCCAAGGCTCTGTTGCGTGGGCTCTGTTGGTTCTGGTTGCTCTTTCCAAAATGGTTCCCTCTTAAAAGGCTCTAAGCAACTTCATCTTGAATGGGTGGAGGCACACCTCCATGGAAACCATCTAATCGAAGGTTACCACCTATAATTGGGTGGGTCACATTTCCTTGGAAAGATAAATATCAATCAAATCTATGTTGATAGTTCCAATATATGATAAATCTTTCAGTAAAAACAGGTACAAAAAATTCAGCAAAATAAATTTGAAGGAATTCTAATACTATGTTCATGTAAACAGTGAAAGTCTGTATTGTATTTAATATAAATTTATAGTAAGCTATAGAAAAATGAAATTTTAATGCATGTTGGAAGGCTATAAAAATAAGCAAATATTTCCATAAAAATTATAAATGTTCTAGTTTTCATTATTAAAACCTGAAACATCTTCAGAGCCAACTAAATCTCCATTTCCAAAGCCTAAAAACTTGCTATTGTTGAGATTCAGAACTTTTTTTTTTAAACAATTGGCACCCTTGGAATTAGAAACCATGTCATCACAAACTTCAAATGTAATTCCTGATACCATCAAATTTCATTCCTGTGGAAGTTTCATGACCATATACTTGAAAAAACCGAGACTTTTTTTACTTAGGCTAGGCTTATAAAAATCAGTGAATTTTATACCTAGTAGGGACAGCTGTTCCTTAGGGCAGGTCATAGAATGAATGTTCCTGCAGAGCTTTTTCAGATGTACCGAAAATTTTCCCTACTTGTAGTGGTCCTTCTTCCTTAGGAAATTCTCCTGCCCAAAAAATACACACTTCAGGCACTTTTGGAGACTTCTCAGCCAACAATTGTCTACAATCAGAAGTAGAACTGAAGCTTGGTGACCTGTGCTGCTGGGGTTTTATTCTATAATACAGTCTAGTTGGGTGTTATGTAATTATTTGATTACTTATTCTGGGGGGAGAGTGGGTAGAATGCCTCTTATAAACTGACGAAGTATTTTCTTTTCACTGGATTGATAAATTCATTGAGGAGAAGCACTATTTCTTACCTCCCAATATCCTGGCATTCAAAGTTCATTAAATGTCTTTGTTTACTGTTAACACACAGTAATTGTGGGTTTAATAGAAAAGTTTGTATAGATACCTATGCCTAGAAAAATAGCTATGTATAGAATTAAACTTATGGTATTGCCTTTTTTAAATTAAGAAATAAGTTTCCTCAGATATGTTCAAGGAAAATATTTATTTAGAATCTGTTAGGTTCTAGAACCAGGTTGGGACTTTCTCTCATTAGTTACTGTATTGCCTTGTAATTCATAGATCAGGAGACTGAAAGGTAAACTGATTTGATGGGCTTTCTTAGCTAGTTAGTACCAGAATTGATTAATTAAAAAAAACTTAAATTAAAAATGTTTGAACTTTGATTCATTTAATTTTAATTAATATGCTGCATGCTTTTCTTATAGTTTATGATAGAATGATATCGTAGAAATGAATATAAAATAATTTATATTATTTGTTTGTGTACAGTGAAAGAATCGAAGAAACTGTTGACCATAATTCTGAAAAATATAGTGAAAATTAGCAAAAGAGAAGGGAAAGAATTGCTTTTGTATTTTGATGCATCATTAGAAATCACTAATGTGACTCAAAAAATTTTTGGTGCAAATAAGTATAGGGTAAGTTTTTTAACTCTTTTCCCTGAATATTTACTACTTTCACAATCCTAGACTTTCAGTTTGGGCTCTAAATTTCACTGTAGTCTTTTTTTTTATTAATTATTAAAACTACATGTAAATTTTAGTTTTTAAAATATATATTATGGGTTAGCCACTTGTTTGTTAACCATACCCTTTAGTTTGGGTATGGTTAAATATCCAAAGTTGAAATACTTTTTAGATGGTTTCTCAGATGACAAAATTAGCAGCAGCCACACGAAACATTTAATGAATTCCTGCTAAGTGTTTAAAAAAAAAAGATAAGACAGTAACCTAGTCTCATGCTGTTAAACATTGCTGTGAGAGTTACAAAATGATACCTCAGAAAATGTGACTAATTAGTGTAGAGAAATGGATTATAGAAGTTGAGAAAAGAGGATACACATTAAGAATCAAGTCTGAAGGAAAGGCATTGTTGTGGAGATGGAACTCAAAATGGCCTTTGAAGTTGAAAAAAAGATGGGATTTACATAAGATGCTTTCTGGGATTGTGGGAGATATTATGAGCCAAATATTGTTTAACTGGGAATTGGAAGCAGCATTCATGTGATGTTTGGGGGAGATAGCCTGTTGACAGGTGTGGATAGTGTACAGGATTTATTTTGAATAATAGTGGGAGATAAATTTGGTGTGGGATCATTGTGGAAATACAAAAATGATGAGGTAAGTAGACCATGTTAATGGTTGAGTCATTGAATTATTCTGAGAGGGTATATGCAAAGCAGTGATTTGGAATAATTTGATAACTTTGGGAGGAAACAGGAAATAATTGCATTAAAATGGAAAAATTGGGACAAAATAATTCAGCTTTGAATTAATTTAATTTTAGGAATTTACCAGAAAACAAGGTATTTCAGTTGCCAAAACATCTGTGCATATACTTTTTGATGCAAGTGGATCACAGGTACATATGTCTTTGACTTACTTGATTTTTATCATTGTATTAAGCTTAACCCTAAATGATAGGACAGTATTAAAGTTGATGTTTAAGGTGAATATCTATAAAACAAATAGCCTTAATATGCATTATGTCCCAGTAAAATTTATATAATATTTTAACATATCTAATGATAATTAATTTTAATACAGAGAGTAGACCAATGTTAGTTAATACCAGTTTGGTAACCTTAAAAATCAGAAAAAATATTTTCCACCACTAATGCCAAAACTTCTTTTTGTATCTATTAACATTTGAAAAAGTGGATATTTTTTGTTGGGTCACTTTATAAACATTCATATATCACTGTCAGGCTAATAAATTATAACAGCTTATGGATAGTAGAGAGAAAAAGTTGAATTTGGAAAATGTGAGATGAGTAGAAGCTGTATTAAGACATTCAGTGATTTTTTTTTTTTTGAGAACTTTCTCTGTTTTGCAGTTTTAATTCTTTCTTTTTCTCTGCATTCTCCAACAGATTCTAGTGCCAGAGAGTCCAATTTCACCAGACAAAGAAGAACTCGTTAGTTTAAAAGAAAAACCTAACCCCCCAAAGGAATTTGCTAAGCCTCCAAAATGTATCAAAAATAGCAGTCAAGGAGACAGAAAAAATAGTCAGCTCCAGGTAAATGTGGTATCAAAAGAGTCATATAAAACTACCCTAGATCAAATTATTGCTGTATGTAAGTACAGAAAAAAGCAACTAGAATTTATCTATTAATGACCTTGATCGATCAAGTTACAGAAGTCCCCCTGCCCTGACTTACAAATGCAGAAAAAGAGATAATGTGTTTTAGCAAATTAAGTGAATGTGTAAGGGTTGGAGGATAGGGGTGGTAGTGAAGGACAAGGTATACTATACCTTAACACTTGGAAATTCCAAATTAGAGATATATAGGAGAGTAATTCCCCCTTTTAAAATGTATTCTTTCTGTTATTATCTTTGCATTTGGCTATAATGTAGAATACAAATTTATAACGTAATGTTCTGTTTATTTACATGAGGAAGCAAAGTGTTAGGTTCTTTTTCCTCCTCATCCATTATGTAGACTACATCCAATGGAAACATTTTTTGGCCTTCTCTAAACCTTCCTATGGTACTTGGGATTGCTGATAGCCTTCTCTTAAGGTCTTTTCCTTCTTGGACTTCTATTTAAGCATCTTAATTCTCTTTGTACTATTTACTGCATCAAAATATATTTTATATCTCTACTTCCTAAATGTAGATTTGCCCTAAAGAGTAGGTCACCAGTCTTCTGACCATCTCTATCTCTTTGCCTCTTCCTTTACAGAGCTTTTTTCATGTGCGTAATGGCAGCTTATATCTTTGTCACTTACCTCAAATATATACCTATTGCCAGACTTCTCTGCAAAGTTCTATAGCTACACTTCTACTCAACTCTTCTGATATTTCCTCTTGTATATCTTCAAGTCCTTTGTTGAAGTCTAACCCCAAACTCTTTATTTTTTGCCTCTAATCTCCATCAGCCTTCATAGTTCAGTAATGCTACTATTGTCTTTTCTGGCAATAATTTTGATTCCAGCTCCTTTCTTCCCATGTCAAATTAAAGTGCTAGTGTTTGTTCTTTCACAGTATTGCTCACATCCTTTTCTCCTTATTCTCTCTGTCATTAACTCAGCACAGCACACCTAGATTAATACAGTAATCTCCTAATTGGTCTTTGACACCATTGTGTCATGCCTTGAGTACCTAATTTTTTTTTTACTTTTTTATTGCATAGTATAACATATATACAAAGCAAGGAAATTAAAAAGCGATAGTTTTCAAAGCACTCTTCAACAGGCAGTTACAGGACAGATCCCAGAGTTTGTCATGGGCTACCATATGATCCTCTCAGGTTTTTCCTTCTAGCTTCTCCAGAATATAGGAGGCTAGAAGGCTTAAATATTTTTATCATCACAATCGACTTTTTTTCCTTCTTTTTTGTGTGAAAAATAGCATATTACAGAAAAGCAATAAATTTTAAAGCTTCAGCATCACAATTAGTTGTAGAACATATCTCAGAGTTAGACATGGATTACAATTCCACAATTTTAGGTTTTTACTTCTAACTGCCCTAAGATACTGGAGACTAAAAGAGATATCAATTTAATGATTCAGCATTCATTTTATTTGTTAAATCCTATCTTCACTGTATAACTCCACCATCATCTTTGATCTTCCCATCCTTCTCTTTAAGGGTGTATGGGCTATGGTCATTCTAAATTTTTCATATTGGAAGGATCTGTCTCTAAAATGGGGTAGGGAGATGGAACTGTCTGATGTTCTGAAGAGGCTGGGCCCTCTAGGTTTCAGGACTTATCTGGTCCAGTGACCCATCTGGGGGTTGTAGGTTTCTGGAAAGTGAGTATCTTATTTTATACACCACAGATTTTTCTTGAAATACCATTATCATGATAACATTCTTCTGCCCAGAATGTTCAGGATCTGTGTTTATTACACTGATTCTAAATTTGACTCAGTTATGAGACCTTCTGAAATTTTGTTTTGCTTGGTCAAAAACACTGTATGTAGCCTCTCCTTTAGTAAGACTGTTTTACTACCTCTTTGTATAGCATGTTCATTCTTACCACTAGACCTTCATTCACATTGTCTGTTCCTCTTTAACTTTACCCATCTAAAGCATACTTAAATTTGCAAGTCTCAGTCCATTTTCTTTTTTTTTTTTTTTTTTTACTGTATTAGAATCCTGATGGGTACTTTATTGCAGTCTTAGACCACCTACCTTACTTTAAACATTGAGTCATAATAAGTCCTGGAAAGGTCTTAAGTGCACTAAAGTTTGAAAAACACTGCCCTACTGTTAAGTACTCACTATTTTCAGTAATGATTAGCTATTTGAGACATTTATATGAACAAGTGTCTTTGCAGGTCCCATTCACTAAACCACTAGGAACTGTAATTTCTTTAAGCAGAATCTACTGAATAATCTAAGAATTCCCTTTCTTCTTGTCCTCCCTACCCTTTTCCCACACCCCACATACTTTTATCTATTTTACAACTCCATCAATATTTTTATCTCTCTTAGGGGCAGATGCCTTATTGAAAGGAGCTTTCCTAAGCCCCTATACAATTATGTCATCATCTACCCTTTTATATGCCATCCTTTGAAACTTTTGCCCTCGAATCTCCTTCTTCTGCTTATCTACTTCTGTTTTCTTATAAATCATTCTGGGATGATGTTGGAGAATACAAATCTTTATTGGAGCCATTAGCTTGTTCGCAACTATGTCTGAATTCCTGCACCTACTTTTTTTTTCCACAGAAGTTGAAGGTTTAAAATATGAATGACCATCTGTTTTCAGCACCCTCCAAAACTGGCATTCCTTTGTTCTTCCTCATGCAAAAGCATTTTTTAATTTGTACATTTAGTCACTGTCATTGGGTACTCTAGGCATTCCTAGATTATACCATCTCAGTCTTTATCGTCTATCTTTCCTTCTGGTTTCATATGTGCGCCCAGTCCTCCTCCCTCTATCATTCTCACGTTCAGCTTCATTCAGTGTACTAACATTTTTGTGCTACAATCAGGTAATATTGTGCTATACATTTCTGAATTTTTACAAGTAGTCCTGTTGTACCATCTGTATCCCTTCAGCTCCAATTACACAATCTCCACCCTATTTCTATCTCCTGATAACCTCTGTTCTTGACTGAAATTCTCCAAGTTCACTCGTTAGTGTTAGTTCATATCAGTGAGACCATATAGTATTTGCCCATTTGTTTCTGGCTGATCTCACTCAGCATAATGTCCATCCAGGTTATTACGTGCTTCATCATTTCATTCTGTATTACAGCTGCATAATATTCCATCGTATGTACATACCATAGCTTGTTTAGCCATTCATCTATTGGTGGACATTTGGGCTGTTTCCAACTCTTGGCAATTGTAAATAATGCTGCTGTAAACATTGGTGTGCAAATGTCCATCTGTATTCTTGCCCTCATGTCCTCTGAATAGATACCTAGCAATGGTATTGCTGGATCATATGGCAATTCTATACTTGGCTTCCTGAGGAACCATCAAACTGCCTTTCACAACAGTTGTACCATTTTACATTCCCACCAACAGTGGATAAGTGTGCTTCTCTCTCCACATCCTCTCCAGCACTTGTTTTCTGTTTTATTGATAGTGGCCATTCTGGTGAGTGTGAGATGGTATCTGATTGTGGTTTTGATTTGCATTTTCCTAATAGCCAGGGAAATTGAGCATCTTTTCATGTGCCTTTTAGCCATTTGTATTTCCTTTTCTGAGAAATGTCTGTTCATGTCTTTTGCCCATTTATTAATTGGTTTTTTTGTCTTTTTGTGTTGAGTTGAACAGTCTCTTTGTATATTCTGGATACTAGACCCTTATCTGATATGTCATTTCCAAATATTGTCTCCTGTCGGGTAGGCTGCCTTTTTACTTTCTTGATAAAGTTCTTTTGATGCGCAGAAGCATCTAATATTGAGGAGTTCCCATGTATCTATTTCTTTCTTTGACGCTTGTGCTTTGGGTGTAAGAGCTAGGAAACTGCCTCCAATTACAAGTTTTATAAGATATTTTTCTACGTTTTCTTCTAAAAGTTTTATGGTCTTAGCTTTAATGTTTAGGTCTTTGATCATTTTGAGTTAACTTTTGTATAGAGTGTGAGATATGGGCCCTCTTTCATTCTTTTGCGTGTGGATATCCAGTTCTCCAAACACCATTTAATGAAGAGACTGTTCTGTCCCAGGTGAGTTGGCTTGATTGCCTTATCAAAGATCAATTGTCCATAGATGAGAGGGGCTATATCTGAATACTCTATTCTATTCCATTGGTCCATATATCTATCTTTATGCCATACCATGCTGTTTTGACCAATAACCAAATTCATATGGAAGGGCAGGGTGCTTCATAATATGCCTTAAAGTCAGGTAGTGTGAGACCTCCGACTTCATTTGTCTTTCTCGGGATATTAGCTATTCGGGGCAAGCACCCTGCCCTCCCATATGAATTTGGTTATTGGTTTTTCTATTTCTACAAAGTAAGTTTTTGGAATTTTAATTGGTATTGCATTGAATCTATAAATAAATTTAGGTAGAATTGATCTTAACTATTTTTAGCCTTCCAATCCATAAACACATGCCCTTCCATTTATTTAGGTCTTCTGTGATTTCTTTTAGCAATTTCTTGTACTTTTCTTTGTATAGGTCTTTTGTATTCTTAGTTAAATTTATTCCTAAATATTTTATTCTTTTGGTTGCAATTGTAAATGGAATTTTTTTCTTGATTTCCTCCTCAGATTACTTATTACTAGTGTATAGAAACACTACAGATTTTTGAATGTTGAACTTGTAACCTACCACTTTTCTATGCTTATTTATTAGCTCTAGTAGTTTTGCTGTGGATTTTTCAGGGTTTTTGGCATATAGTGTCATATCATCTGCCAAAAGTGAGAGTTTTACTTCTTCCTTTCCAATTTGGATGCCTTATATTTCTTTTTCTTATCTAATTGCTCTGGCTAGAACTTCCAACATAATGTGGAATAACAGTGGTGATAGTGGACATCCTTGTCTTGTTCCTAATCTTAGGGGGAAAGCTTTCAATCTTTCCTCATTGAGGATGATGTTAGCTGTAGGTTTTTCTTATATTTCCTTTATCATGTTGAGAAAATTCCCTTCTATTCATATCCTTTGAAGTGTTTTTAACAAGAACAAATGTTGAATTTTGTCAAATGCCTTCTCTGCATCAATCGAGATGATCATGTGGTAGCTTTTTACTCCAAAGGCAGCTTAGTCATCACAGACTGTTAATATAATTTACAAAAATATATGAACGTTGTAATAATGCTTAGCATTATGAAAGCATTCAAAAATAATCTTACGTAGATATGTCTCCAAACCTCATCCTCATGAAATAGAACAGGAAATTGCAAGTCATTGATTAACTGTGTAAACTCAACTTTTATCTTCATCGGTAAAACATTTTCATCTAATGTATGACAGTACTGTATTTCATAAATCTGGATATTCTATAAATATTCTTTAAAACAATATGCCTTAATTGTTTGGGTTGCCTATTCAATACCAAACATTGGGACAAAACCTTTCAAGTCAGCCAAGAGCACAAAAATTTATGGATATCATGTAGTTCATAAAAAAACATGTATCTTTTGCCTGTAGTCAAAGCAAAATATTATAAGTAAAATTGCAGGATATTTAATCTCAAAAAACAATGTGCATTTACTGTTTGTTTCTCATGGTTAAGATAATTACTCCAAACAAAAGAAAAATGTCTGAAGCATCAATGATTGTTCCTGGTACAGACAGATATACTGTGAGAAGCCCAATTCTATTAATCAACACATGTAAGTTTTATAGTCTTATACTATAATAATACTTGTTAGAAATCTTTTAAACAGACATCTTTAATTCAGGGAAATTCTGGACATGATTTACCTAGAGGATAATCAGTTGGTGATGTAAAAATTAATGAAATATGAACCACAAGTATCTTCTAATTGAAGGAAAGGTATAATGGGTATTGACATATAAACATTGTTCAAAATATTAGTATCCAGCATTAATAATTTATTGTGAAAAATGGGAGGCAGTATAACAATGATTTAAATGAGCCACTCAGGCCATTTGAGCTTAGTTTCCTACTCCCTGTATTTTGTACAGATTATCCTCTAGTTAAGTTTAGGACTAGTTTTTCCCAGTAAAATGGGACCAAGTTGTCTACCTTATAAAGTTGTTTAGAGGATTAAATAAGATTCACTCATTCAACCAGGAATTTTGTGAAGCATTTAGACAGTGCTTGATATATACTAAATGCTAAGTAGTTACTAGCTTCTCATACTTCTACTAGTCATTTTAAAAATGTCTTATTTAATCTTTATGACAATTTAATATTGATCTTTTGCTGCAATAACGGGATACTCACATGGAAAAACAATGAAATGTAACCCTGCCATACAGCATGCAAAATATATACATATATATATATTTTTTGACCTTCCATTTCAAAAATCCAACAAATTGTCTAATGTCCAACAGCCTCCTCAAATTTAAAAATTGCAAAAATGAATGAATCTTTCCACCTTCCCTGTCAATTTTCCCTCCGTTTCCTATCTTGGTTATTGGCATCTCTATCCATTTATTCAGTAAACTAGCAACTTGGGAACTGTCCTAGAGTCTTCCTTCCATCCCTCATCTGAAAACTACCTCATTAATAGCAATAAGTAACTAAAAAACAAAAATAAATCTAGCAGTCCTTTGTCATCCTTTTTAGCAACACCACGAAGAGGAAGAATTAAACCACCACTGCAAATGATGAGCGCTACAGAACAACCTTGTATTTCTAATGCATCAGAAAACGGAGTGAATAATGCTGTATCACTTAAATCTAGACCAGCTGAAGCAAGAAATAGAGATAATACAGACAAAGTAACTTTACATTGAAAGCATTTTTTAAAATAAATTTTTATCAAGCTATTATAGTTTGCAAGGAGCAAATGTCTCACTTTGCTTCAAGTATTGCCTTTTTTCTTTCCTAGATGTCTTTATTGTTCTTGAAAATAGAGTGAGGATTGTTCTGGCATATGAATAATTTACTGTGCTCACAATAAAACTCATGAATGTCCATCAGTATAACTCTGATTTACATGTTTAGTAGGAAAAAATGGACTTGACCATCATTCATTAGTTTAGCATACAAATGAATGTCTTCTCTGATACGGAAATGTAAAATATAGGTGGACTCTGTCCTCAAGTATCTCGAAGTTTAGCATGGGAATTAGAAAAATTAATATATAATTACAATATAATATAGGTGCTCTTAGATGTACATATGGGTGCAGTAGGAACCCAGTAGAGGTATGAGTGCCTAATCCCATAGCTGGAGAGGAAAGTGAAGAAGATCAGAACATGTTCTTTAAGGAGAGTGAGTTGATTTTTGAAGGGTCAGTAAAGGTTAGTCAAATGGATATTGGGGAGAATGGCATTCATTCCAGAAAGCCAAAGAGGCAGAGCTGGGAATGAATAAGAGAAAAAGGTATCCTATTCCTTTGGGAATAAGAGAAAAAGGATCAGAGATAAAGATAAATTTATAGATATAAAAAAGCGTTAAATTAGGCATAGGTAATAGCTTTTGTTTTCTCTATTGTGAGGATTCTCTAGAATTTTCTCTAGTGTGAGGATAGTGAGTTCTTGATGGGTATATGTTGAAATAGAGGGCTCAGGAACAAGTGAAGATTTTGAATAGCTACTAAAAGTTAAGGGATAGTGCTAATAATAATAATAAATACAAGTGTTAGGCAATGTTGAGAGCCCAGCTTAAACTTAAAACTGAGAATATAAATATGTATGATGTTCTTGAACAAAGCTTAGCAGCCTTGGTGCTACTGAAAAGAAAGGTGGGTGGTGAATTTTTGTTTTCAAATTGAAATCAGTGTGTGGTAGAAGATTAAGCTTATAAAAATTGAAGATATTAAAAAATCTCTAAGTCAAAGCAATGATTAAAAAGTCTATGTGAGTGCTCTTTAGTAGAGGTACTATTTTTGCTTGTAGTGCATGGCCCTGAATATTGTAGGATGATAAGTATTCTAGGCCTGTGCTTACTTATTGCTAAGAGAACCCTTCTGTCAGTGTGACAACCCAAACATTCCTACCTACATCCATACTTCTCCCCTACTACTGTAGAGAACTACTGGCTAGATTAAATAGAGAATTTAGCCAGGGTGGGGCAAGTATCTTAGATTAAAGGGTATATTTTTCCAAAATTTTTTTATTTTATAAGCTATGAGAATGCATATAAAGGATTGGAACAGGTTTTATGAAAGGAATCTAATAAGTTATGAGTTTACAGTTCTAAGCCTATAAAATTGTCCAAACTAAGGCATCCAGGGAAAGATACCTTAATTCAAGGAAGGCCCATTGGTCAGGTAAACCTCTGTCAGCTGGGTAGTCATGTGCTGGCATCTACTAGTTCCTTATTCCTGGGCTCTGTTGTTTCAGCCTCTGTTCCTATGGGGGTTCCTCACTTTGCTTCTCTAGGGCTAACTTCCATCACTTCGCTTTCCTTGGCTTTCTCCAGGTTCTGGCTTGCTTAACATCTCATGGAGACATCAGCTGGGCTCCAGGCATCTCCAAACGTCCATGTCTCTGTCCTCCAAGTGTCAGCATCTGTTCATCTGCTCTGAAGTTTCTGTTGGCTCATTCTCTGTCTGCTCTCTCTCTGTGTCTGCTCTCACTCTTTCCAAAATGTTTCCTCTTTTAAAGGATTCCAGTAAACTAATCAAGACTCACCTGGAATGGGTAGAGTCACATCTCCATCTAATCAAGGGGTCATACCCACAATTGTACATGCCACATCTCTGTGGAGATAATCTAATCAAATGTTTCTGACCTACAGTAGTGAATCAGAATTAAAAGAATCAGTTGCCCCACAAGACTGAATCAGGATTAAAACATGGCCTTTCTGGGGTACATAGTACTTTCAAACCAGCGTAGAAAGTAATGGCAGATTTTTTTTTTATCTGCATTAATTGTATATCTGTGGCTATGGGAAGAAGGAAGGTTGCTGCAGGTAAGAAATTGGATGGGCAATGATCAAACTTGAAAATAATTTAAGGGCAGGTGATGGTGGTGCAGTGGCAGAGTTCTCACCTGCCATGCCAGAGATCCGGGTTCAATTACCAGTGCCCACACCATGCAAAAAAAATAAATAAAAAATAGATGGTGCAGAGGGAATTCAGATTAAGAATTTTGGGGCAGGGAATGGTGACACAGTGGCAGAGTTCTCACCTACCATGCTGGAGACCTGGATTCGATTCCCAGTGCCTGCCCATGCCCCACCAAAAAAAGAAAATAATTATAATTTAGTATTTCACAATATTCAATCTTCTATGTACTCTATGTATTTCTATGTTTTTCTACATGAAAAGACAATCAGACTGAGATGAGTTATGAGATCAACTGCAGCAGGAGATGTTCCATGGAGGTTCTAGAAATGTTTTAGGATAGGCAATATTATAGAATGGGTATAACATTTACAAAATAGATATAAAGCAGTCCAAATTAATAGCAAAGCAAATTTATTTTAAAAGATTTTTAACCTTAATACTCTGCCTCTTGAGAGTTGTTTTCATATAATACATTAACTTAAGATTGTATTAACATGTTTCGTGTGTTTATAGCATGAAGGAACTGCTGAAGTTGTAGAAAAGACAGGAAATAAGGACATTGTTTTCCCAAACCAAAATTTTAGTAAGTACTTTTGGCTTAATTTCAGTAACTCTTTTTAAAAATGCATTATTCTTTTGGAGGTGCAAGGGTAGTTTAGTGGTATAATTCTCACCTGCCATGTGGGAGACCTGGGTTTGATTCCTGGTCCATGCACTTTCCAAAAAACAAACAAACAAAAATTCAAATAGTGCTACAATAATAGGAAACTCACATGGAAAAATAACAAAATGTGATGCCGCCAAACAGCATACAAAAAAAAATTCTTCTCTCTCTACTTTCCTTTAACCCCATCAGCTTTCATTGATTTGAAGGGGGGGAAAAAAACATGTATAACAAAAACATTCAACACTGGGCAAGGTATTTTGAGTTTACAAGGAACTCTAACACAGTCTCTGTTCACAAGAAGTTTGAATCTAAGAGGGAGGAGATCAGTCCATCCCTATATGTATACCTTTATAGAATTCTATACCAATCCCCATTTCACTTTACCAGCTACAGGAAGAAATTAAAATATGTTAATTTTGTTTATTTAGAAGAACTCCACAATATTGTTCCTGAGTCACAGGCAGTAGGAAGAACAGATAAACCTGTGTAAGTATAAGAAAACCCATCAAACCATTTAGCATATATTAATGTTATTTAAGTTTTAGAGATAGTAATGATTATAGCATTTTAATCATCACTCAAATATTATTTTAATAGGACAGTGAGGAATGTTCTATCTGGTTTTTCTAAATTTACCAACATAAGTATTTTCAAATTGAGAGATTTAACATGAAGAAAATTTTCTAATAAAGACTGAATGTATCGTTTCCCAGTGCCTGCCCATGCAAAAGAAAAAAAAAAAAGAGTGAATGTAATGAAATTTAACTTAATTCAAATGCCCAGTAGAACATGTAAGATATATTTAGATAGATATCTGAGTAGTGGCGTTAATAGTAATTTTACCTAATATTCTGTAATCAGACGAATTATATAATAAATTTAAACTTTCTTCATCACATAGGAAAATATTTCCATACCCGATAAATTGACAAATTGCTTTCAGTAAACATTGACTCAATAAAAATTAAAGTCTTATGTCAGAGTCAGTCATGGTCTATTATTTTGTAATATGTTAAACAAATGAAATTATTTCCTAGATTACCTGGTGTTTTAGACAACATCTGCGAAAATAAAATGCACTCCAAATTGGCATGTTGGACACCTGTAACAAATATTAAACTTTGTAATAATGAAAGAGCAAGTACTTCATCAGGAGACACATTTAATCAAGGTGAAGCATAGTTTTCTTTCTGTGTAATAGTAATTCAGGAAAGTATTCATTTCCTTAAATGTGTGTCAAACAGTTTAGGTTTTAAAAAATTTGACATATTATCAGTTTATTAATTTAATAAGAATTTGTTTCTTGTTTTCCTACTAGATGTTGTTATCAACAAAAAACTTACTGAACAAAAATCATCCTCTTCCATATCTGATGATAATTCTGAAGAACCAGGAAAGATGCAATATAAGAAAGATATAATGGAGCGTAAAGTAGATAAAGCAGAAGCTTATAAAGAAAACAGTTGTCAACAACTAAATTATCCTAAACATCTGGAACAGAAAAATATTGAAAATAGCAACCAGAGTGATTGGCATATTACATCTGAGACTACTTTTAAATCAGTTCTCCTGAATAAGACAATTGAAGAATCTCTGATCTATAGGAAGAAATACATATTGTCAAAAGATGTGAATACTGCTATTTGTGATAAAAGCCCTTCTCCTAGAAAAAATGTAAAAAGTCATAGAAAATCAGTGAAAGGATTGACTTCTGAACTTAATTCCTGTGATTTGAAACCAAAAAAAATGGTAAGTTTTCAGTGTATTTTGCAGTTTTGCATAATACACCTATTGAATAACATAAAAATGAAAGAAGCTTGATAAACTGCTGAAAATACAACATTTGTAATGTCTTGTTGTTCAACTCAATACTTAGGTTCTCTAAGTGAATACCTCCTTAACTCCTCAGACTCCTCTCCCTTGTCCCAGGCCTGATCAAGCAGGACTTGGCACAAAGTGAGCATTTAAATGTATATAGTGTGAATGAACCCTGAAGTTCTTTATCTCCTCTTTTTGGGTTCCTCTCACTTTGTGCCTCAGATCCTTTTAAACATGCATATAGCATTGTCTGTGTACCTTTTTTTATCATTCTTTATTTTTTTAATAAATGATTATTTTGGTGTAGTTTTTCCTCTGGTAACCTTTTTGAAAATAAGGACTATTTTTTATGCAACATTTGTTTACTTGCATGGTCTAGCACAGCTTTATATACAGTAGCATCTCAAACTTTTTTTGGATGAGTGCATTAAACTTTCACAAGGTTTTTCAAGAAAGGATATAAATAGAATAGAAAGACTGTCTCCTACTGTAACTATTTATCTCCATTGGAGCCCCTATAACAGTTACTGTAAATAATTTTTATCACAATACTGGACAAAGTTAGTGAATTATTTTGCCCATGTGCTCAAATGACCAATTCTTGAAACACCGGGTTTCAAAGAGAGAATGAGTTTGTTACTCGGTGTGAAGCTGGAGATCATATGGCCTATTGGCTAAAAATCTGTCTCCCCTAATTGCAGTAATTTTAATAGTTTTATAGTATTAAAGAAAAGAGCAGGTTTTAGGATAATGAGCACACTGGTCCCTGATGATGTTGTTAGAGGTGATTTCATTATTGAGTATGCACAGATTGATTACTTGCTTAATCACAGAACATATGTGAGAGTATGGCAGCTTTAATGTGATGATTGCCGTGGTTTAGTATTATAATGAAATATAGAACTTATAAATTAAAGTCTAAGTTACTGCACATGTCAGTGGGCCCATTTTGGTTAGATCCTGTTCAGTTATCAAGATAACTTTGAACTTGGGGTGATTTAGTTCTGGGCTGACCTAAAACCCTTCATTAATAAACAGTAGGGTCTGTCTTTAGTTGATCACAAACTCTGAAGTTCAAGCACTGGATAGATGGTACCAGTGAAGATTAGTCACAAGGGCACAAGACACAGGCTATACAACCATTATCAGAGATCAAGGCAGCCAGATTACAATTACAATTATTTTCCTCTCTCTACTCCAGCATACCAGAAAGCAAAAAGAAATGTCTATATAATGACTTAGCAATCAGAATTCTCCCTGTAATCCAAATTTCTCAGTTACAATAGAACATGATTTTTCTTAAATTTTCTCTTTAGCATTTATTTTCCCTTGAAGATTAAGTGGTAGAGTTTTAAAGTAACTGTTTAAACTGTTTCAGAGAGAAAAGTCAAAAGGGAAAGGATTTACTGATGCAGCAGATTCCTTGATAAGCCAAATCAATAAGAGATATAAACCAAAGGATGACCTGAAGTCTACAAGAAAATTAAAAGACTCTGTGATTGACAGGTATGTTCTTAAATTTTAGACATAAATATTTTTCTGGCATATATGCCTAGCTTTAAAAAGGTTAGTTTTACATGTATGTTCAAATAATACAACTTTCCAGTAGAAAACAGGTGATTATATGTTACTTTGATGAAAACAGTAGCAGTTTAAATTATACAAGAAGGGAACTTAATTTGAAATTAAGTATCTGATCACATTTTGTAAAGTATCAGAAAGCATTATTTTGATGCATCATGCCATTTCAGAAATAATTTAAGATATAGGCATTTTAGAATTATATATACTGAATCTAGTAATGAATAAAATGAAATATATTTAAATTCATTGCTTAAATGAGGTGAAATGAGTTATGTTTTTATGTAAGAACTATATATTTCTTGATTTCAGTCTTTCTGATGGTTAAATATTTTCTTATCACAAAATGTCTATTTATAGGCTCCCAGCTTCTTAATTCAGGTTTAAATGAATTCTGTCTTGAAAAAAAATGGCTCTCCTAGCAGAACTGTTTATTTTAAATTGTTTGGCACCTCCTGTGCATGAGTGATTGAGCTTAGAATAAACTGTTATAGGTGATATTTACTCTGAGTAAAGTTGCAAAATTATCGAACTAGTACTATCACATTGGTTATTTATAGCATATTGAATGTATATTTAGTGACCCAAGTGTTATTTGCCTTATATAAAATGAATTTTATGAAAAATATTCTACTCATATATTTTTTTTTTAATTTTGACAAAACCTTTTTTATAGTGGTTTTTCAAACAAATCTGATCTACATCTCAGTAAGGTAGGTTTCATTTGTTTGATTATACCAATTTTTAGTCAGACTCAGTGATATTTAATTGTAAATACTAAAATAGAATAGTAGTAAGATGGAACTAGATTTAATGTTTTCAGAATATTGCTAAATGGATTGTAACAACTGACAGGTTTAGTGACAAGTACTCAAAAGAGCCCTGTAAACCCTCTGTTCTGCTTTTCAAAGAAAATGCTTCTTTTACATATATAAGCACAATTTTTATACTTTTTTGGTACATGATCCAGAATGTCCTTAGTGCCATACTGTTTTTTTCTAGCCAAGCATCTCCTGAGAATCAAAGCCCTCTGAAGGCCCTATTTTTGTTAAAAAATTTACTCTTCATGATTTTTGAAACATAAATCATCTTTGTTTACCCCTTAGAATTACTTTCCATTTCCACTTAGTTTACCAGGTTTTAGAGGTTCATTCTATTGATACACACATCTTCTCCCTCCTGTCTATGCCAGCTTCTCTTATCCTAGTTTAAATTCTAATTTCTAATCCCTGGAGTATTACGATAACCCTTACATAATTATCTTTGCCCCTAGTATTTCTATGTGTGAATCCATTGGCTACATTCAGTATCACCTTTTTTTCGCCTAAAGCTCAGTTTCAGTCATGTCATTTCCTTGTTCAAAAACCTTTTGGTGGGTTTCTGTTGCTTACTGAATTACTGAATTAAGTAGAGACATAGATTGGGCTCTCTAGTCCCTTGAAAATATCGTCTGATTTCCTAATATTAGCTCCCTAGACATTTTTTGTTTAGCTGAACTTAACTTGAGGTTCCCTGAAGTGTCTCTCCTGATTTGAAGTTTTTGTTTAATCTTTTTTTCCTCCCTCTCTGGAAAGAACTGTGGACTGAATCAGCAGGTAATCTCACCCTCTTTTCCAGTTGCTAAAGCCTTATTCCTCCTTGCAAGCCCAAAATTTTTTATGGTGCCCTGATCCAGAATTCAAATGGCCAAGAATTCTGAATCTGCACAAGTTGTTTGTGTTGATATTTTTTGATATTCTATTCATTAACATTTTTCTCTCCCCCTTCTTTTACTAGAATATAACTGTTTTGAATCATTTTCGCATCCTCTATAGCATCTTTGCTCACCTTTATATCTTTTGTAAAACCTGTTACACACATGATGAATTGAACATGTGTCTAAACACTGCTTAAAGTCATATTGCAAAGAGTAAGTCAGAGAAGTAATCCGAGTAGTAATATATTGAGGAATGAATTTTTTGGAATAATTCAAATAGTTCTATATAAAATAGCCAAAAGAAATAATAAAATTGAAGGCTAATCACAAATTAAAATATCTTAGGTTTAAATATTTTCAACTTACTTGATATTAACCTTCTGATTAATTTTGATCGGTAATTAAACATTTTGTGATATTACTAATATACTTAATTATAATTTATTGTATTAATAAATAAATATTTATTTTAATTTATCTTATTTAACTTTTCTGCCCTCCCTACTTTTTGATCAATCTGGTTTTTAGTTGTAGACTATATGAATAATCTTATACATATTTTTTCCCTAGCCTTACAAGTTAGTTGATACCTTTTTGGCTTTCTCATGAGATTTTACATAAACCTTAGCCTCTCCCAAAGTTTTTCTATTTGAACGTTTAAAGCAAATGAGAGTCAAAAACAAGTAAAAGTAGAAGCATGCTTATTTTCTGATTCTAGATTCACTAAAACTCATCTTGTAGAATACCAGTGTGAAGGTCATTTATCTATATATAATAATGTCAGTAAATAATAAAGATAAAGGGTCTTATATTTAGCATTCTAAAATATTTTCTACTGTATTTTAAATGTGACTGCTTAATACTTTTATTGAGTTACATTAAGGAAAATGTTTAAATACCAAATTTATATTAGTGGGAGCACAGCTGGGAAATATATGAAAATTTAATCATGCATGTTATTTGTTTGCTAAATACAGTAATATAAAAATTTGGTTTTTTGTAAACCTATTTTGTATTTAGGAAAAGGTTCAGAAAAAAAGTTTTAGACAACTGAAGACTACTTTTGTTAATGTTACTTCTGAAGGCCCATTGTAAGTATTTTTTTAATAATTATTTTATATATCTTTATACTTAAAGTGACAAAATTGATTTATTTGCGTAATGGAGTTAATATTTTGCCTCATTTTCCCAGGAACGATGTTTACAACTTTAATTTGAATGGTGCTGATGAACCCGTTATAAAACTTGGAGTAAGCTAGAAATCAATACTTATTTTGTGTTTATTCACAATATTTTGTATTTACCAATTATTAGAGTTTATTTTTAAAATTTCCATCCATTATAGATCTGCTTTACAATTTTATATGTAATAATTTATTTGGCTAACTCACCTAGGTATATTTTGTTTCTTTTCAAATCCTTGGGAATGAGGTAGAGAAACATGAATAATTAGGAGTGGGGAGGAAACACTTCGCTTAGACTACTATATCAGGAAAATAATTTTCCTTGTTTACATGGTAAATTTAAAACAATTACCCTTAGTTACTTTGTTTCTAATATATTTCATATTGTTAGCTTTCTCTTACATATAAAAATTTTAGTATATTTTAGTGTGCTTATTTTTATTGGGAAATCTTTATGATTCTATGAAGTGATAGAGCTAGATTTTATATGTTTATTTCTTTTAAAATTTTGTTTACCTTTATTTTGATAATAAGAACTCATTTCTAATGTTTATTCACAACATAGGTTCAGGAATTTCAAGCCTCAGCTACAGAAGCTTGTGTGAATAATTCAGTAAAATTGTAGGTATTTTTATTATAATTAGATAGGTTAGATTAGAATACACTTATCAGTTCCTTTTGTTCTTAAATATCTCCTCTTTAAATTATCTTTCCAAGAGCTTGTAACTTATATGAAGAATGGCTAAAACATGCTACTTTTATGAGTACTCCCATTATGAGTCTGTTACTATAGTGTTCATTGCTAAGATTACTTAATATGCAGATTTTGTACGCTCTAAATATTAGTTGTATATTTTAGATCTTAAAAGTGGAAAGATTTAGTCATCCCTCAATCTATAATTAATTTCACAATTAATTGAGGTCAGAGAGGATAAATGACTTGGCCAGAGGAGTTACATAGCTAATTAGTAAAAGAGTAAGGCTAAAAATCCAGGTCTAATTGTCTAGTACATGGTACCTCAAGATAAGTATGAAGGGTATTTTTAAATTAATACATATTTTTGTCTTAGGGTAGGCATAAGGAATTATGAAGAACTTGAACCTTCTCTCAAAACAAAAGAGAAAAGAGTAAGTCATAATAACCCAATACATCTATTAAGAAGTATTTCTTTTATTTTTTTTTAATGCCAAGTATCATGGAACTAGAAAACAAAAATATTTGGATCATCTTTTAACTCTGGAAAAACTCTGTGTCTCCATTATGGCTTTTCTTAAAGTCTTTGAGATATTTGTGATTGTCTGGTGATAGAAGACATCATAAATTTTGTTATTTTCTTTGATGGTAGTAGGTTATGTTTCTTATGGAAGTAAGTAGTTTTGATTTAACTAGAACAAAATACAAATCTCAATCTATGATCCTAATTTCCAAGTGATTTTCTTGGCTAGATCCTTAGCACTATGTAGATTATTAGTATATTAGAAAATCAATTAGTTCCCTTTTTTTTATTTTTGTCTTTTTTACTTGCCTTTTGTGACATATAAGAAGATGCATTTCTAAATCTATTATAACAGCCTTTTTTTTTAATAGATTATAACAAATGATGAAAAGAAGCATCTATTTAGTGATACTGACACAGAACACAGATGTGATGACAGCAAGACTGATATTAGCTGGTTAAAAGAACCAAAATCAAAGCCACAGTTAATAGACTATAGCAGAAATAAACATGTGAAGAAACATAAAAGTGGGAAATCAAGTAAGCAATTACTTTTTTACAGAACTGTTGCAAGTTATGTTATCATTTCACCTATTTAATATGCTTTGTTGGTTGGAAATTTTATTTTTGTATGTAGAAAGTGTTTATAATGACCTACCCTCATGCATAAATCAAAAGCGTGAAAGCAAGACACCAAAATTTATAGTGCTTATGTTATTGTATTTTCTTATTTTAGGTAACATTGTTATATTTCTTAAATAATGAAAGAAATAAATTCTTTTCCTCTTTTTTTCGCTGGACCTTAGTGGCCAAAATATGATTTATCATAATTCTTAGTTCATGATGCACACTCATCATTTGTTTACTCATTTTGTGCTGTTACTTGGTATTTAATTAGTTATTTTGAATAATATATTGAGTATTCATGGACCCATGACCCTTAATCCAAACCAAACCACAGCTCAGAACCTGGCCTAACCTGTATCTAACTATATACATCTCATCTCCCTTTCAAGCCCAGTACAAGTTTTAAAATATATATAAAATATAAATATATGAACATATATACTTTTTAGAATTCCTATAGATGCAATAAAAATATATAAAAACGAAAACAATCTTCATGTGGAAACTTTTTGGCCTAAGTCTTCCACAAAATGTTTTCCCAGTATATGGCTTCTACTTTCCCTTTATGATAGTATACCTCTTGAAGTAGTTGGATAAATGTTTGAGGTATGGGTTTTGATGAGAGGTAATTACTATTTTTATAACTTAGTATCTATTTCCAGGTTTGCTAAAGCGTGAAGATTTTATATATTCCATTTTTAAAAACAGATTTAAGATAACCCTGAGTTTTTCAATTAAATTTATGTTTATTTTAAGGGAATCTTCTTTTATTTCAGTAAAAATAACCAATACTGACTTATATCTTGGTAAGAGGGAGGTGATGATTTAAAATGAAGTAAAAATAATGGAAAGCTAGAAATTGTCATGTATTTAAGAATGAGGCTGAATCTTGAAAACAGATTAAATAACAGCCAGACGCATGAGGAAGAGAAGCATTGCAGGATCATCGTTATAAATAAAAAGGGACAGCAGTATGAAATAGCATAGTGCATGCAATAATTTGGGGCATTTGGAACATAGAATTAATTTGTTTAAATGGTGAACGTCTGCAGTGTAATAGAGTACCCGTTAAGTTGATTCAACATTATTTATAATGTACTTCTTAAATTGAATGGTAAATTCATGGGTATAACTTTATAACCTATGTTGCATATTCCCTTGTATGTTTAAAAAGTTTTATAATATAAAATAAAGGAGAAGGGAAATTAGTCATTGGTATCATATCAAACACCATACAATAAAAGTTAATGTCAGATTAGCCTCACATCTTGACATTTAAATTTTTTATTGTTTAAAGATGTATTCTTGTTGTTTTGTATGATCTTTTGTTTATATATGCAGACATGTTCTAAAAAAGTTTGATGCCAGTTCTTTTCTATTTGAAAATTTTAATCTTATTTTCCTCAATTGCAGGACTATCCTTGGAAAGGGGACAACCAGGATCTAAAATGGTAAAAACAAGAAGTTTTTGTGCAAACATTTCTATAAAAATTATTTTTTCTTATACAAAACTAATTCATGTCATCTCAGTATTATCCTTATCATTTACTTGTGTTCCATATTTGTTCTTGCTTTTGCACACTTATATATTGAATTAAATATATATTTATTTTAAAGGAATCTGCTTTTATTTCAGTTCAGAATGAAAATAACTAGTTTCTTATTCTCTGGTTATAGACCTTTTGAATCTGTTTTATTCTGTTCAAATAGATAATTCTGATCTCTTTTTTTTTTTAACTTAAGATAGAGAATATGTACCAGGCTCTCAGTGATTTAATAGTAAGGGTAAAAGGTAATAGCAAAGTTAAAATCCAATCATGTTTTTGGCATTAAACAGGAGTTCTTTTATTACAGTTATTTTATGTATGACCTGTGTGCCGATTATATGGCAAATACCTTGTATTTTTGTATCTGAAACACTGGTCTAAAATATTCAGGAATTTTTCTCCTAAAGGTACCTGACAAAAACATCACTAAAAAGGTAGATGAGACAGTTCCAGATGGGAGAACCAGACTTCCACGAAGAGCAGCAACAACCAAAATAAATTATAAAGATCTCTCAAATTCAGAATCAGAGAGTGAACAAGAATTTTCACATTCATTAAAGGAGAAATTGCTAGTAAAGGTAAATAAACACAATTCACATTAATAACTTCTAAAAGTCTCTTAAAATACTAAATATAGAAGATATTTTTTAAAAAATCTCAAATTTATGACTTCTTTTTTAAGATTTAACCTTCTATATAAGAAAACTTTTTAAGTAATTCTACAAATTGGTCCATAGGCAATATAAAGCTAAATCTTGTAATAAGTTACCATTGGTGTTACAAATTGGATGTCTATCTCTAATAAAATTATAACTTTAGTATAGGATCTTTGTAATTAGAGAAATACTTAATATTTCCAAAAATATGCTTCAAGAATGTGCAGCCTGTTTGGAAGGTATGAATCTTTCTTGAATGAAAGCAAAAGTGTTGGCTCTCAGGTTCTTTGTATATACTGCCCCACCTATGCCAATCCCTCACTTCTTCCTTATAGCTCAATATTACTGATATGTTCTCAGCCACCTGGGCCTGAAAGCTTTTTTAACAAAGTAAAAAATATATAGCATTTACAGTGTCCTAGGTGCTAGTCTAAATTTAACTTTTTAAATTCTCATAGGTAGTACAGGTGTCACAGTAGTATTATTATCATCCCTATTTTACAAATTAGAAAATTGAAGTCCAAGGTCACACAGCTAGGAAGGGATAGAACTAGGATTGAACCTAGGGAGTTTGGCAGTAGACATGTCTGATTACTACACTATGCTGAGTTTAAGTCATTAAACCTCCGTCTCTCCATATTTGGACATTTATCTCTTACGTGGATGACTTGAAGGATGCCATAACTTTTCCCCACATTTTCTATCACTTCTTAATTTAACCTATACATAGTTAGATTTCCCAAGCCACGTCTTGTCCTTTCCCTCTTCAAAGAAAATAAAAATCTTCCTACTGTCAGACATTCAAAGCAGCAAAATACCTTTTCTAGCTTATTTCCACTCTTCCCCAGTATATACTCAAGAGTTGTGATGGTCGGATAGAAAGACCCATGACTCTTCCCAACAAGACCTATACTTTTCTGTTCCCTTTGCCTTTGTCAGCACTCCCTCTTTATCCCCAAGATGGCTTCCCTCACCATCTTCTCCTTTCACAAACTCTGAGTATCTCAGGTACCAAGAATTCTAGTAACTCTTTCTGGTTTCCCTAAACTGGATATGCTCTTTCTTCTTTGCACTCTTATAGCATTTTATTTTTATTTCTCATAATTCTTATCACTGTCTGTGATGTATTCCATGTATAAGTATTTATATTCGAGTATAATTTGAAAGTTATCAATACATTTAGGAGGAAAACATCCATTCCAGAAGTAATACCATGATGCTGCCAAAGGAACAACAGAATGCCCTTCTGGATGAAACACAAAAGGAAGTATCAAAAGAATGGAAAGACTCATCTCTACTGAAAGATAGTATAAGAGACAATAGCCCTGACTTATCCCCTATATCTTTATCTGGGAGCCCATCATCTATAGAAGTAATGAGATGTCAGTATCATTTTATTTTTTCCTTAGTTGAATATTCAATCATTTCTACTATAACTTTGATTATGTAAAATATAGTTTGAGATTAATTTTAAAGAGGTATATTTAAAATTCAAAACTTCATTTCTTAACTGGTTGGTGCTGCTTAATTTTTGCTAACTAAACTTGGAAATGATGTTAAAAGGGCACTAAAATTTTTCATGTTAGAAAGTTTAAGACCAAATGCTTTAATATAGATAATATTTCATTTATATTCATAAATTATAATGTGAAACCTCAAATAAATGTAGAATTTCAATTTATTTTCAGCTCCAAATATATTTAATAGCATGAAAATAGTCATGGGAATTTCTGTTTTTCTTTTTGACATTGACAAATGTTTAAGGAAAATCATGATGCATTCTGTAGACCCGTACTGGGTTATTTTCTTAAACAGTTGAGGTTTTGCTTTTATTTTAAAGTAATTGGCAAAAAAAAATTGTTTTTCTGGGAGCACCGGCTTAGGTATACTTCTTTAGTATAGAAACATTAAAAATGAGTTTGCCAGGGCCTGGTTTGAGGGTCCTGGGAAGCCACTGTCCTGGGAGAGCCCAAGTCCCAAGACAAGGTCATATTTCAATTGAGGATTTTTTGTTTTTAACATAGTTTCTGATCATCTGTTCACTATGATTGATGTGGTACTTTGTCAAAATATTTATTCCTTTGTGTGACATGCTAGAGTCCCATAGATTTAGCTGATCATTTTTATTTTGTAAATATTACCTAATTTTGAATAAACTGTATCATAATAAACTATTTTTGTACCACCAAAAAAAAAAAGAAGTTTGTAGTGTTTAATATCTTTTTCAGTTCTTTTTAAGGATATTTTAAAGCATTTAAAAGTGTTAATCATTTCAGCTAAAATTGAACACTTACATATTTTCTCTAAAGTAGCTCTTTAGAGGAAACTACTCTCATAAGGCATAGGAACACTGTCATTTAAGACAAGCACATACTGAGAGAACAGGTGTACATTCCCTGATTTGATTTTTAAATTCTCTCTGAGAATCCATTTATACTAAAACTTATTTCAACCGTGGATTTCCTTATTTATATGCAAAGGATTTAGATTAATTCTATGACTTTAATATATATTAAACAGTACTGACTATGATGCTGACATATTCTAGATAATACCTATATTGATCATTATATTCCAGTTCATATTATAAATGATTTTGCTTGAAAATGTTTTGAAAGTTTTTATGGTTACACTTATATTTTTACTTTTAGCCATTAAATATGTTCCAATAATTATAAAATATTTTAAGCAGAATTTTGGTCTCGATTTATTGAAAGTTTATCCATTTTTAAATGCCTCTAAGATTTGAGGATTTTAAAAGTTATTGTGTTCTTAGAATTTAAATTAACCATGCTATTTCTGAAACAGACAGTAATACTTAACACCTGCCATCTGTTTTTTGTTTGTGTTCTGTGTGGCAATATAGGTATAGAGAAAATAACAGAAAAGGATTTTACTACAGGTTGTGACTGCATTACAAAATCCCTATCGCCTTATCGAAAAAATTCATCATTTGAATCCTTAAATAGTAAAAATGAAATTGCAGGTCCAATGCAGTCACCTAAAATCAGTGAGAAAAATGTACTCTTTGCAAAAGAGAGTTGCTCACCAATTCTACGCCCATTCGTTTTGGTAAGAGTATATGTTCTTTTTTTTTTCCTTTCTCAGACATATATGATGGGGAAATCAGTTGTCTCTAATAATAATCTAATATGCACTGCTTGTTTACTTAATAGAAGGTTTTGGGTTTCATCTGGAGAAGGGGTAGAATGACAAATAAGATACAGTCCCCAGCCTCAATGAATTTAACAGAATGAATTTAATATTTACCTATGTGGGAGGCATGAGGGATACAGAGTTCTGCTAAGAGTTCTGTGATAGGTAAGATCTCTTCCAAAGAGGTATTACTTATTTGTGTACACATCAAAACTACACCCTTTCTTTTCTAGATTCAAATAGGCTTATTCTTTCCTGTTTACCATAATTTAGTCTATAAACTGAGGTTATTAAATCACAACTTGGCAAACCAACTTGGTAAGAATATATTTTAAAACAATGTGACTATAACATTGGCTTTAGATGTTTATAAGGAAGTTAAAACTAATAGTATATGTAATGAGTAGAAATATTTAATACTATATATTGAAAATAAATTCCTTATTTTTCATGTATCAAATTATAGGTACTGTTTCTTCTTAATAAAATTTGTAGTTAAGCTGAAAAGTTTTTAAGGCAAACAGTAGACACAGGAGTATGATTCAATTAAGGGAATTAACTTAAATATTTGATGTCCCTCAGGAGTAATTTTGTTTTGAGTTTTACTTTTTTTAAGTATATACTTTGGTTCCAGTTTACGAAGCTCCCCCCTCCCCGTCCCCACGTTGTTTATTGCTTGGATTGTATATATCACTTAATTTGGAGAATTTTGAACTTGTGGTAATGTTACAGAACTGATTGTCAAGGTATTTGTATAGTTTAGTATTACTGACTATCGTGGAAAATTTTTGAGTCGCTCAGAATTGACCTTGAATCCTGGCTCCATTATTTTCTAGCTATATAGCATATGAAAGTTAATTAATCTCTACACTTTGGTTTTCTCATCTTTAAAATGAGACTGTAAAAACTAAATAAACTAATTATGCAAACAGTACCTGATACACAGTAAATTACTCACATATTCTCTTCTCTTGATATGTACTATTCTCTACATACAAAGATGGAATCAATGACTATTAAGCACACCTATGGCAGAAATCTAAAGTCTCTGATAGAACCAGCCTCTATTCTACTACTTTGAACTGAGCATGCTTTATATCTCTAGAGTGTTTTAAGGTCTTTCTATTCATTTTTTTTTTTTAAGAGAGAAGTTGTAGGTTTACAGAAAAGTCATGCGTAAAATACAAGGTTCCCATATACTTCCCTATTATTAACACCTTGTATTAGTGTGGTACATTTGTTACAATTCATGAAAAATCATCCTTATAATTATACTAGTAACTAGTCCATAATTTATAATAAGGTTCACTGTATATGTTTTTTATTTTTATTCTAGTTAACATATATATAACCTAAAATTTACTCCTTTTAACCATAGTCACATAGAAAATGCAGTGCTTTGAACTATATTCACAATCTTGTGCTACCATTAACATCATCCATTACCAAAACTTCACAGTCGACCCAAATAGAAACTCTGTACAACTCAAGAATTAATTCCCCATTCTCTACTCCCAACCCAGCCCCTGGCACCTATATTCCAGATTCTGACTCTGTTTGTTTATTCTGGTTATTATTTATAAGTGAGAAATACACTATCTGTCCTTCTGCGTCTGGCTTATTTCATTCAACATGTCTTCAAGGTTCATCCATGTCCCATTCCTGTTTATGGCTGAATAATATGCCACTGTATGAATATACCACATTTTATTTATCCATTCACTGGTTGATGGACATTTAGGTTATTTTCATTTTTTGGCAATTTAATATCACTCTGAACATCAGTGTACTAATATCGTGTTGAGCCCCTGCTTTCAATTCTTTTTGATATGTACCTAGAAATGGGATTGCTGGAACATATGGTAAGTCTATACTTAACTTTCGAGGAACTACCAAACTGTCTTCCGTAGTGGCTGTACCACTCTCCCAGAACCATTTGTTGAAGAGTCCATTCTTTCCCAGTTGGCTTGGCAGCATTGTCAAAAATCAATTGACCTGAGATGTGAGGGTCTGTTTCTGAATTCTCAATTCAATTCCATTGGTCTGTATATTTATCCTTATGCCAGTACTGTGCTGCTTTGACCACTGTAGCTTTGTAATATGCTTTAAAGTCAGGAAGTGTGAGTCCTCTAATACTGTTCCTCTTTTTCAAGATGTTTTTGGCTATTCGGTGCCTCTTGCCCTTCCAAATAAATTTGACGATTGGCTTTTCCATTTTTGCAAAGAAAGTTGTTGAAATTTTTATTGGATTGTAATTTGTAAATCTCTTTGGGTAAAATTTACAGTTCCACATCTTAATATTTGGTCTACTAATCCATGAGCTTGGAACGTTCTATTTATTTAGACCTTATTTGATTTCTTTTAGCAAACTTTTGTCATTTTCTGCATATAAATTTTTTTTTATTAATGGAAAAAAAAAAGAAATTAACACAACATTTAGAAATCATACCATTCTACATATGCAATCAGTAATTCTTAACATCATCACATAGATGCACGATCATCGTTTCTTAGTACATTTGCATCGGTTTAGAGGAACTAGCAACACAACAGAAAAAGATATAGAATGTTAATATAGAGAAAAGAAATAAAAGTAGTAATAATAGTAAAAATAAAAAAAAAAACCCTATAGCTCAGATGCAGCTTCATTCAGTGTTTTAACATGATTACTTTACAATTAGGTATTATTGTGCTGTCCATTTTTGAGTTTTTGTATCTAGTCCTGTTGCGCAGTCTGTATCCCTTCAGCTCCAATTACCCATTATCTTACCCTGTTTCTAACTCCTGCTGGACTTTGTTACCAATGACATATTTCAAGTTTATTCTCAAATGTCTGTTCACATCAGTGGGACCTATAAATTTTTTATATCCCTGGTTAAATTTAATCCTAGATATTTGATTCTTTTAGTTGCTGTTATAAATGGAATTTTTTCTTCATTTCCTAATCAGATTGTTTATTACCAGTGTATAGAAATACTGGTTTTTGCATGTTATCTTGTATCCCACCGCTTTACTGAATTTATTAGCTCTAGTAGCTTTATTGTAGATTTGGTTTAGATGTTCTCTATATAGGATCCATGTCATCTGCAAGTAGGGAGAAATTTATTTATTTACAATTCGGATGATTTTTATTTCTTTCTCTTACCTATTTGCTCTGGCTAGAACTTCTAATACAATGTTGAATAACAGTGGTGACAGTGGCATCCTTGTCTGTCAAGAGGGAAGGCTTTCAGTATTTCACCACTGAATATGATGTTAGCAATGTTTTTTTTTTCCATATCTTCCCTTTATCATGTTGAGGAACCACCCTTCTATTCCTATCTTCTAAATGTCTTTTTTTATCAAGAAGTATGGCTAGATTTTGTCAAATACCTTTTCTGCGTCAACTGAAATTTTTTCTCTCTCAGTGCCTTAAATATTTCATACCACTGCTTGGTTTCTGATGAGAAATTGGCACATATTCTTACTGAGGTTCCCTCGTATATGACGAATTATTTCTCCCTTGCTGTTTTCAGAATTCTCTCTTCATCTTTGGCATGTGACATCTGATTGTATGTGTCTCAGAGTGGGTCTATCAGGGTTTATTCTGTTTCAGGTATATTGTGCTTTTTGGACATGTATATTTATGTCTTAAGAGTTTAGAAATTTTAGGGGTAGGCCAAGATGTTCAACAAGGAGAGTTCTTGCCTGCCATGCTGAAAACTGGGGTTCGATTCCTGGTGCCTGCCCATCCAAAAAAATAGTTTGGAAATTTGGGGACTTTATTGCCTTGAATATTCTTTCTGCCCCTTCTGGAAATCCCATCGTGCATATGTTAGTACACTTCATGTTGTCACTCAAGTCCCATAGACACTGCTCAATTTTTTCTATTCTTTCCGCCATCAGTTCTTTTGACTGTATGATTTCAGCTGTCCTGTCTTCTAGTTCACTGTCTCTTCTACTGGTTCAAATTTGCTATTTTATGCTGCTAATGTATTTTTTTCTAACATTTTTTTATTGTGAAATATATCATATATACAAAAAAGCAATAAGTTTCAAAGTTATAGAACAAATTCCCAAGTATGGAATGGGTTACAGTTCCACAATTTCAAGTATTTCCTTCTAGCTGCTCTAAGATACTGGAGACCAAAAAAATATATTTATCAGTGTAATGATTCAGTAGTCATATTCATTTATTAATCCTATCTTCAATATTAGAACTCCTTCTCCTTTCATCCTTCTCCCAATCTTTAGAGATATTTGGGCAATGACCATTCTTGAGTCAACAGAAGAATGACTTCTTCATGTTGAAAAGGGGTGTTGACATTATGGCATAGAAGATGCAACTGTTTGATGCTCCCGAAGAGACTAGTAACACTGGGTTTCAGGACTTATCAGCAGGGCTTATCTGGCGTAGGAACCATCTAGGTTTTTAGGTTTCTGAAAAGTAAACTTAGTTAGTGAAACTTTTATAGAGTTTCAGATAGAGCCCAGGGTATTATTTAGGGTTTACCAGAATACTCTTGGTTGGGGTTTTGGCAAACCATGGCAATTAGCAATATCTAGCTGAAGCTTACATAAGAGTAACCTCCAAAATATCCTCTCAACTTTATTTGAAATAATTTCTTGGCCACTGATGCCTTATTTTGTTAACATTTCTTTTCCCCCTTTGGTGAGGTAGGCATTGTTGATCATACAGTGCCAGGGCCAAGATCATCCCTAGGAGTATGTCCCACATTGCCAGGGAGACTTAAACCCCTGGACATCATATAGAAGGGGGAGGGTAATGATTTTACTTGCAGAGCTGAGCTGAGAGAAAGAGGCCACATCTGAGCAACAAAAGAGGTTCCCTGGAAATAACTCTTAGACATAATTATAGGTAGGCTTAACTTCTCCATTACAGAAATAAGTTTCATGAGAGCAAGACTGAAGATCAAAGATTTGGCTTATTGTTCTAGTTTGCAAGCTGCTGGAATTCATTATACCAGAAATGGAACGACTTTTAAAAAGGGGAATTTATAAAGTTGCTAGTTTACAGTTCTGAGGCCATGAAAATGTCCAAATTAAAGCAAGGCTATAAAAATGTCCAATCTAAGGCATCAGGGAAAGATACCTTGTTTCAAGAAGGCTGATGATGTTCAAGGTTTCTCTCTCAACTGGAAGGGACATGGCAAACATGGTGACATCTGCTAGCTGTCTCTCCAGGCTTCTTGTTTCATGAAGCAACACTGGGGGTGTTTTCCTTCTTCATCCCCAGAGGTCTCTGGCTGCGTGGGCTCTAGTGGTTCTTGTGACTATCAAGCTTTTTCTAAAATGTTTCCTCATTTAAAGGATTCCAGTAAACTGAGATCCACCTGGAACAGATGGAATCATATTTCATTATATTCTGTTTATTATCCGGGTATTACATTAAGCTATACAGAATTGTAAGACCTCATTCCCAATTCTAAACTCCATGTGTTTAGGTTGTTTGACTGAACTGACCATACAGGTTAAGTTAGATTGTGTACTACAGAAAACTTAGATTTTGGACAAAATAAACCTCTCTTCTTTTATTCTCATGCAGTAGATGAAGTTCTAAAGTACAGACAATATCCTTTACCCTGTATTCTGATTTCTTTAATCCCAGCCAAATCAGCTTCATTCTTAGCTCTCATTGACACCTGATCTCTTTTTCAGCTTCTTTAAACAGTTGCTGTATGTAGGAATGCTGACTTTCAGAGTTGCAGAACTCCAACTCTGAGTCATAGATGTCACACAGGTACCCAGAGTTTCAGGAGAATACCAGGTTATACACATATACCATGGCATCTCAGAATTTAGAAATAATACTTGAAGCTTAGGAATAAATCTGACTGCTGTTAGAACTTAAAATCTAGGCCCCAATTTTCTTACAAGTATTTTTAAAAAGAGGCCCTACAATATTTGTCCTTTGTTTCTGGCTTATTTTTCTCAGCATACTGTCCTCATGATTCATTCACCTCATTGTGTGCCTCATGACTTCATTCCTTTTAGTAGCAGCATAATATTCTATCATACATATATACCACAGCTCGCCCTTCTGCTCCTCAGTCAGTGTAACTTTCGGCCACATAAATCCATTGGGTATCATGAATAATGTCTCCATGAACATCAGTGCACAAATGTCTACTTGAGTCCCTGCTTTTCAGTTCATTCACGTATATTCCCAGTAATGGGATTGCCTATTCATATAGTGACCCTGTATTTAGCCTCCTGTGAATCTACGTTTCCCTCCAGAGAGGTTGCCCCATTCTGCTACCCTACCAAGATTGAATAGGTATACTTCTCGTTCCATATTTTCTCAAGACTTGAATCTTTCGGTTTATTTCATTTGAATCTGCAGATTTTGTTGAGATATAGTCATATAGCACATATTCTGTCCAAAATAAACAGTGTTTCACAGTATTCTCATTTACTTGCACAATCATCATCACTCTCAATTTTAGACAATTTTCATTGCTCCAAAGAGAAAATCCAAGACTCCCTTTAACTCTTGTCCCCTCCACCAAGTATTTACCCCTTGCATTGCTATAGTTCATGCAAGGACTTATTTATATTTGTTGTGCTAATTGGTGAGGTACATGGCTCTAAACCCCTTTCAATCATATTCCCCTTCAATATGGCACTATTATTTATAAACCCACTAATGAACTACCATCACCTCTATCCATTCCTATACTTTTAAATTCAATCTCGTTAGCTAATCTATACATATTAAGTAACTTTCTCCTTCTCTAGCTTTTGTCTATCTCTAAGTTCCCTACTGTTGTAATTTGCAAGCTGCTAGAATGCTACATACCAGAAACAGAATGGCTTTTTAAAGGGGGAATTTATTAAGTTTCAAGTTTATAGTTCTAAGGCCATAAAAATGTCCAAATTAAGATAAGGCTAAGTAAATGTCCAAATCTAAGGCATCCAAGAGAAGATACCTTGGTTCAAGAAGGCCGATGAAGTTTAGAGTTCTCTCTCAACTGAAGAGACATGTGGCAAACATGGTGATGTCTGCTAGCTTTCTCTCAAGGCTTTTTATTTCATGAAGCTCCCCCAGGGGCGTTTTCCTTCTTCATCTCCAAAGGTCTTTCTGTCAGCTTGGGGTCTCAAGCTTTTTCCAAAATGGTTCCCTCTCAAAGGGTTCCACTAAGCAACCCTACTTTAAATGGGTGGAGACACATCTCCATGAAACCCATCTAAAAAAGTTACCACACCCAACTGGGGAAGGAGCTTATACCTCCATGGGAACAATCAAAAAGCTCCCACCCAGCAATATTGAAAGAGGATTAAAAAACATGGCTTGTCTGGGGTCCACAAGAGATTCAAACCAGCACACCTATATTCTATGTTTTAAGACTCTTGTGTTTACATTTTCCAGGGGGGTCATATTAGTGAAATCATACAGTATCTATCCTTTTGTATCTGACTTATTTCGTTCAGCATTGTGTCCTCAAGGTTCATCCATGTTGTCATATGCTTCAGGACCTCATTTCCTCTTTACTGCTGCATAATATTCTTTTGTATGTGTGTACCACATTTTGTTTATTCACTCATTTGTTGATGGACATTTAGATTTTTTCCATCTTTTTGGAATTGTGAAGAATGCTGGTATGAACATCAGTATGCAAATGTTTCTTCATGACACTGCTTTAAGCTTTTCTAGGTATATTCCTGGTAATGGTATTGTCAAATCGTAGAGCAATTCAATATTTAGTTTACTGAGAAACCGCCAAACCATCTTCCATAGCAGCTGTACTATTATACCTTCCTACCAGCAGAGGATAAGTGGTCCCAATTTCTCCACATCCTCTGCAGCATTTCCTGTTTGTTTAAAGGCAACCATTCTTTTAGGTGTCAGATGATATCTCATTGTGGTTTTGATTTGCATTTCCCTTATTGCTAAGGAAGATGAACATCTTTTCATCTGTTTTTTAACCATTTGTATTTCCTCTTCAGAAACATGTCTATTTGTATCTTTGCCTGTTTGATAACTGGGTTGTTTGTTCTTTTGTTCGTGAGTTACATGATTTCTTTATAAATTCTGGATATCAAACCCTTATCAGATACATGGTTTCCAAACATTTTCTCCCATTGCATTGGCTACCTTTTCACCTTTTTAACAAAGTCGTTTGAGGTACATAAGCTTTTGATTTTGAGGAGTTCCCATTTATCTTTTTTTTCTTTCATTGCTTGCGCTTTGGGATAAGGTCTAAGAAGCTACCTCCTATTTCTAGGTCTTGAAGATGTTTCCCTATATTCTAAGAGTTCTAGGGTACTGGCTCTTATATTTAGGTCGTTGATCCACTTTGAGTTCATTTTTGTATAAGGTATGAGATAGGGGTCCTTTTTTATTCTTTTGGCTATGAGTTTCCAGTTTTCCCAGGACCATTTATTGAAAAGACTGGTCTGTCCCAGTTCAGTGGAGTTGGGGGGCCTTGTTGAAGATCAGTTGACCATAGATCCTGTTGGTCTATTTCTGAAGTCTTAATTCAGTTCCATTGATAATTATGTCTATCTTTGTGCCAATACCATGCTGTTTTGACTCCTGTGACTTCACAATAAACTTTAAATTCAGAAAATGTTAAGTCCTCCCATCTCATTCTTCTTTTTTAGGATGTGTCTGGCTATTTGAGGCCCCTTTCCCCTCCAAATAAATTTTGTAACTAGCTTTTCCAACTCTTCAAAGTAGGTTGTTGGAATTTTGATTGGTCTTGCATTGAATCTGTAAATCAGTGTGGTAGAAGTGATATCTTAACAACATTGAACCTTCCTATCCATGAACACAGAATGTCTTTCCACCTATTTAGGTCTTCTTTGGTTTCTTTTAACAATATTTTATAGTTTTCTTTGTACAGGTTCTTTACATCCCTGGTTAAGTTTATTGCTAGATACTTGATTATTTTAATTGGTATTTTGAATGGAGTTTTTTTTAATTGTCTTCTCAAGTAGGTCATTACTGGTATATAAAACATTACTGATTTTTGTGGTGATCTTGTATCCCACCACGTTGCTGAATTTATTAGCTAAAGTAGCTTTGTTGTAGATTTCTCAGGGTTTTCCAAGTATAAGATCATGTTATCTGCAAAAAATGAAGGTTTTACTGCTTCCTTTCCAACTTGGATGCCTATTTCTTTTTCTTGCTTAATTTCTCTAGTTAAAATTTCTAGCACAATGTTGCACAATAGTGGTGACATTGGGCATCCTTGTCTCATTCCTGATCTCAGGGGAAAGACTTTCAGGCTCTCACCATTGAGTATGATGCTGGCTGTGGGGTTTTCATATATGCCCTTTATCATATTGAGGAAGTTTCCTTTGATCTTTTGAAGTGTTTTTTCTTTTTTTTTTTTTTTCAGAAAACAATGCTGAATTTTGTCAAGTGCTTTTTCAGCATCAATTGAGATACTTGTGATTTTTTCCTTTCAACTTGTTAATATGTTGTACTACATTGATTGATTTTCTTGTGTTGAAACACCCTTGCTAGAATAAACCCCACTAGATAAAATGTATATATCTAGCACATATAAATCCAACAGCACGTATAAAGAATGTATAATTCTTTATACGTGCTGTTGGATTCAATTTGCAAGTATTTTGTGAGAGTTTTTGTTTCTATGTTCATTAGGGAGACTGGCCTGTAGTTTTCCTTTCTTATAGTATCTTTATCGGGTTTTGGTGTTAGAGTGATATTAGCTTCATAAAAAAAGCTTTTTGGAAGAGTTTGAGCAGGAATGGTGTTAGTTCTTTCTGGAATGTTTGGTAAAATTCCTCTGTGAAGCCATCTGGCCATAGAGTTTTCTTCATAGGAAGATTTTTGATGACTGATTGAATCACTTTACCTCTAATTGGTTTGTTGAGGTCTTCTATTACTTTTCAAGTCAGTGTAGGTCATTCATGTGTTTCTAGGAATTTGTCCATTTCATCTAAGTTGTCTAGTTTTATGGCATATAGTTGTTCGTGGTATCCATGGTAATGATTCTCCTCTCATTTCTGATTTTATTTTTATCCTCTCTCTTTTTTTCTTTGTCAGCCTAGCTAAGGGTCTATTGATTTTCTCAAAGAACGAACTGTTGATTTTATTGATTCTTTCTATTGTTTTTTTGTTCTCCAGTTCATTTATTTCTGCTTTAATCTTTGTTATTTCTCTTCTTCTGTTTGCTTTGGGGTTAGTTTTCTGTTTTTGCTAGTGTATTTTTAACCTCCATTATTGTGCCTTTCATCCCCATAATTTCTGCTATGTTTCTTTTTAAACTTTCAAGTTCTTCTTTTTCCTTATGTAGATGTGGGCTCCCCCCCCACCCCAAATCTGGGTTCATCACTCAGTGTAGCTTAATGTGACATACACTGAACAGCTGAGGAGGGAAAAAAACAGTTTATCTATGCCAGCAAGAGGACAGGGGTAACTTCCCATAGTAATTTTTCAATTGGCTTTTCTACATACTAGAGACAAAAAAAAAAAATAATCATCTTGGGTAACACGGGTCTGGAGAACTTCATTAGTTTCTTTTCTCAGTTATTTACCACTGCCTTCAGGGTTTACATACTCTGTGATACTGGGCACGATGCTTCCAAGTCTGAGGCAATAGATAAAAGCTTATTCATATCTAGGTGCAGTCTTTGCATTTACATATTTCTCTGTGAGACTAAGACCTCAACTTCATTGCGTATTACAGTTTTAAGGTTACATTTAAAAGGCTACTACTACGCTTACACATTGTCTTCTTAATATCCTTTATTGCTGTATCTACCATTAGTTTATTTCCATCCATATTTTCCTTCATCTCCTTGAATTGATTTTGGAGATTTGTCCAAATTTCTTTGATTAGTTGTTCCAAAGTTTTGGGTTCCTCTGAAATTTTAATTTGTTCCCATGAGGGAGCCATATCTTCCTGTTCCTTAGTATGGCTTGTAATTTTTGTTGATCTCTAAGCATCTGATTATTTTGATATTTTAATTCTGAAAATCAGTTTCTTCTTCTTCCCAAGGGTTTTATTGTAGATTGTCTATGCTCCTCTTTGACACTTGGTCCAACTTATACCAGACCTTTAGAGTAGCCCATGTTTAACTGTTCAGTTTTTCTCAGATCTTCTGCACCCGATTCTTGCCTTGGATATGCAGTACAACTTTTAGGATTACTCTTTTATTTGTAATTGTTTGACCTCCCAGGAGAAAGCTTCCTTTCTTTTGTTCCTTCTGGGGAAATCCTGATCTGTTCCGTTGGTTTTTGTACAAAATTTTCTCCCCAGCTCCTGTGATTTGTGTAACTTCTTTACCTCACCCAGTGCCCTTTTTATTATACTTTCCAATTCTGGGGCCTGTTCTGCCTTACAGCAGTTCAGTTTTCCCTATTTTTTTCCCCAAGAGACTTTGCTACCTCTGGTTCCTTCCCCGTTAGGGTATCCTGCCCTGGGAAGCCAGATCAAATAAATATAAAAGGCCCATTATTTTTGGCTGTGTGTGTGCACTTCTTTCCAGCAGTTTTGCTACAGTCTCTTTTATTTCCTAGGGGCCTTTTTGTGCATACACATTAGTTAGTCGTGTATGTTCCACCCTGGGTCTCTATGGACTTGAGTCCCTGGTCCTGGATATGCATGGGATTCTAACTTGCTGCTGTGGGTGGCTCTGTAGGCTGCATCAGTGGCAGGAAATACCACTACTTTTGTATGACTTTTAAATAGCATCAGACTAAGGGCTGAGGGAGGGAGAGGAATCCAGTCTGGCAGGTCTGAGTCATGGATTTCCTGCCTTTTTTTGGTGTTTTTTCTTTCTTTTTTTTTTTCCAATTCAGTGTTTGTGGAAGCTCTACTGTCCTTCAGAATTCCAAGCAATTGGGATTTGTCCTTTTATTAGTTGTTTCTGAGGGAAAACTCTTCCAGGGGATCTCTTTGTTACCATGTTGATGATGTCATTGGTCTTATTCTTTTAAACAGCAGCCTTCCCAGACACTGTTTTGCAAATAAGATCTTCTATGAAAACTCCAGTGTGTCCAACAAATAAAAGTGGACCTATTCTGTTTGAAGCAGAGATGGGAGGTCTAAACCCTAACCTACCTAGCTTTCTTCCCACCATTATACTTCTGTTTGCCATAGTTTGAAAGTCAGTCCCCCAGTAAACCATTATCCCATGGTCCTTTGTCGACAGTGCTCTACTGCCCTTGGTTTACCTTCACCCTTTATCCCTTCAGCATCCCACCTTTCAAATTTCCAAACCTAGGTAATTGCCACACACCTTTTTTGATGTATTAAATGGAATATTAATTTGTTACATATTCATTGGCTGGACACTGACAGATGAAACTTTTTCTTATTTATTATTCATTCTTAACTAGGTGTTGAAATTTGGTTCATATAAAGTAGTTGTACCAACTTACACTCTCAACAGTGCTGTGTGATAGTGCCCCCTTCTCCACAGACCTGCTAACACTGGGTGTGGTCATGTTTCCATTTTTGCCAGTCTGATGGGTGTAAAGTAGTCTCTCACCTTAATATGTATTGCCCTGATTACTAACATCAATGAGCATCTCTCATATGTATTTTGGCCATTCTATGAATTACCCATTTATTACTTTTGCTAATTTCTTAATTGCATTGTTTGAATTTTTCTTATACATTTTTAGGAGTATATCCTGGATAGTAATTCTTTATCAGTTATATACAATGTAAGCAACCTGTTTCAAGTATACCTTGTCTTTTCATTTAAGTAAAATAAAACACTTCCACATGACAAAAGATATGTAATGAAATTTGCTAAACTTTATTGGTCAAGAAATCTTTTTCTAAGTTAATGTCATAAAAAATATGTTCCTTTCTTCTCAAAAAGTTATGTTCCTTCTAAAAAGGTTAGATTTGATTTTGACTTTTAAGTTTCCAATCCATCTGGGCTCTTATTTTGCGCATGGATAGTAAATTGGTGTATCAACATGCATGGAATACCCCCTTTTCTCTTACCATTTGTAATACTAGTTTGGTCATCCCTTAGCAACCACATGGGTCAGCTATTAGGCACTATTATATTTTACTGTTCTATTTACCTTTGTGCTAATACCGTACTGCTTTAATTACTGTGGTTTTATGCTATAGGGTGCTTCACCCTTCCCCTGCCATACCACTTATTCTTTACTTCAAAATTTTCTGAGCCCTTTACTTGTTCATGTTAAGGTTAGAATCAGTGTCTAAGGGAAAAATTGTCATTTTCCAATATTAAACTTTCTCATCCACAAATATCTCTTTCCATTTTTTAATCTTATTCTCAACAACATGGCACCAGATTTTTTACAAATAAAATTACAACTCTTGTTAGATTACTTCATAGGTATCATATGGGTTTTCATTTTACTATTTTAAAAAATATTTTTATTACATTATCTAGGTTTACTTTTTCCTTTTATATAGAAATATTATTGATTTTTATATCTCCAACAACTTTGATGAGTTCTCACATTTATTGCCTGTCAAGATTCTCATGGATTTTTATGTAGATGATCATATCAACTATTATTATACATGATAGTTTTTGCATTTTTATTTCCAATCCTAATACTACCTGTTTTTGTTCTTGTTAAGGTTTCTGTGACCTCCAACGCAAAATTAAGTAAAAGCCATACTAACAGATATCCTTATCCATAGTTTTTGTAATGTTTTAGTAATCAAGGGCTTTTTTTCTTTTAATTGTGAATGGGTGTTAAATTTTAGCAGTAATTAATTATTCCCTCAAAATTTAAGGAGTTTTGATTTAATGTTTATTATTGTTCTTTTCAATTTTTTTCTCTCACTTGGCTTTAAATAATTTTCTTACTTCCTTTGGTTTTCTATTTGTCTTCTTCATTCATAGCCCAAGCATACTCCAGTCACTAATAATAATACTGTTGTGAGTAGAAATAATATAAATTCCATGATACTTGCACCAGAAACACAAAGTCACAACAGCTACTCAGATGTAAGCAGTTATAGTTCAGAAAAACTGTTAATGGAAATTGAACCTCCAAATATCAATGAAAATCATATACAAAATAAAGAAGAGGTAAGTATGGTATGATGCCTATCAAATTTTCCTTACACTAAAATGGTTTATAAGAATCAGATTACTGTCTTCAATAGTAATTATATTTTGATATTTTCTACTGTTATTACCTAAAAATATCATGTCTAAAGTATGTAGAATGGCTTGACCGTGGAAAAACTGTTTTTTGACAGAAAAGTTGAAACTTTTAAAATGAATAGTGACAAGGTTTTAAATACTGAAGGTATAGTTACTGAACCACTGACTTACCAATGCAATGTTTAGAGAATCAGGACATTTTGGTTTAATGATTATAAAGGAATATATTTCGTTGAACTTCTCACCACTATAAAAATCCATTGGTACAGGAACAAGAAAATTTAATAACTTGTAAAATATAAGATCAAAACAGAATTTTACAGTTTGGAGAGGGCTAAATTTGAGTTGGACTTTGGTAGATAGATGGGTCCATATGAGCTAAATAGAGAAAGAACAGCAACCTAAATAAAGGAAGGGAACTAGTAGTGGACACATATTTTCATGAACCAGGAAAAAAACTAATTTGAGTGAAGGAACAGTGAAAAGTAAGCCTAGATGTGGCTTAGTTAAGGTGTGCTTTAGGTGTGGTTTGAAAGAAGTCATTTCTTGACTCAGATAAAGAATGAAAATCCTAATAAGGAAGAATTGAAAAACAGGGATATTTTGTAAGAGGCAGCTACAAACTATTGCTAGAACTTAGAAATCAGATTGGCATCTAAGGTATCTAGATTAATACATAGTGTAGTGTTAAAGATGAAAAGGAAGGGAGAGAAACAAGACAGTCTAATAAAGAAATGGCCACATTTTGCAATATACTGGCATTAGGGTCTTAAAAAGATAGTCAAAGGTGCCTATGGTATTTTTTTCTAATTTCTAATATGCATTTTAGGAAAGCCGTTCAGCATCTCCATTATCCATATCTAGTGAAGGAAGAGAGAATATATGGTATAACATGCCCTATAATACTACTCATGTATCAGGTTTGTAGTCATAGCCTTTTTTAAAAAAAATTACTAATTATGAAATGCTACTGTGAAATTTCATCCAAAGGAGTTATGTATTTTATGCTATAATATTATGTTCCATTTAGTCAATGTCAAAAACAAAAATAATTAAGTAGAACTTAATGTATAGTTGCCTAAAACATAATGTAAATAATTCATTGAAGCAAAGGGATTTTTTTAAAAAAAATGTTAGATACTTTTACTCAAGACTGTAGCATTATTAATTTTTTAACCATTCCTAAGGCCCAACTCAGCATCCTAATCGCAAACGGATGTATATAGAAGATAATTTAAGTAATTCTGATGAAATAGAAACGGAAGAAGATGAAGAAAGAAGAGCAATCTTACTTCCACGGAAACTAACTAAATTTGAAAATGCAGATTATCACACCTACAAAAGTAGGTAGATCAAATGCCTGTGTCAAAATGCAATTATTTAAGAAGGTGAATTCTTAGATTATGAATGAATCCATTCACAAATACATTTTTTTGTAAAGACAGCTTTAGATAAGTCTCAGACCAATGATGCTTTATTTAAAATGAATACTGTTTTAGAAAGTCTTTTATATTTATAGATTTCCTATCACTACCTGCATATAAGTTTTACTTGAGTATGAATGTGCTGATAACATTAGTTTGTCACTAAATACTCTGGTTAATAATAATCTGAAACTAGTTAAAAATAATCCAAATATTTCCCATTTTAAAACTGTCCTTTTAATAGCCTTGCCAAAAGTTACTTTAGAATCGGAATAATTTCATTTTTAAATTAAAAAATATAATAAGGAGGGAGACAGCCAAGATGGCAGCTTAGCAAGGTATGGGATTTAGTTTGTCCTCCAGAACAGCTAGTAAGTAAGCAGAAACAGTACAGAACAACTCCAGGGGCCACATCAGTGACCGGACACACAGCGTACCCCAGTCTGGACCAGCTGGACTGGTTGTGAGCCCCCCCAGAAACATGAGTTCCCTAAGCCTTGGCGGCTGGCACCCCACCCCCATAGGCTGCTTCCAAGAGGGGAAAGGGAAGGGACTTTACCAGCAGCAGGGGCTGAGTGCAAGCTTCAAGTGTGGAACTAATTCATAAATTCTGACTACTAAAAATGGGCCCCCAGCTCAGGTGAACCTGGTCAAAGCAGAGGTCACTGATTTTCGCCCCTGTGATGAGGGGGCAGGGGTGATGGAAAAAGAGAAAAAGAAAGAAACAGAGTTTTTGTGGCTGTTTCTACAAAGGCTTGACTGCCTTTAGATACAGTGGTAGGACTTCTCAGGGCCACAACTGCCCCAGGCATAGGCAGAAACAAGCTTGTTTGAAACCTTTCCCAAGGGAGGGGTGAGGCCCAACTCAGATGGAATCCCTCCCTCAAGGAAGTCAGACCACAGGGCTTAGTAATTTCAAGCCATTAAAACCAGCCTACAGCCTCTCCTCTGTCTCCACCACACCCCCAGCAGGGAGAGTTTGCCAAAGTTAAATGTACCATATCATCTTACACTGGTGGGAACTCTAGGCAGACAAGCGAAACATACTGGGAAGGATAAGAAAAACAGAGCCAAGACTTCACAGGAAAATCTTTTACCCTGCTGGGTCTTACCCTCAGGGAAAACTGATGCAGATGACTCTTTCCTCCTGATAGGAGGCCAGTTTGGTCTGGGAAATTCCGGCTGGGGTCTATAATACCTAAGTAGACCCTCCTAATGGTGGGGTGGCGGAGGGAGGCACCATACAGGCAGGGCAAGAACCAAGAAAACAAGAACTGAAACATTCTCCTCTGTTAAACAAAACCTAAGCTAGAGGTCCAGAAAAAGCTGAAGTGAATGTTAAAGAACAGACAGACAACAAATTCATCCAGCAAGAAAACCCTAGGTAAAAGAAGTGAAAGCAATCTCCAGAATAAACTAATTAAGGTAATTAAATGCAGAGATGCCAGCAAAAAATAACAAATCACACTAGGAAAATTGAAGATATGGCCCAGTCGAAGGAACAAACCAACAATTCAAATGAGATACAGAAGTTGAAACAGTTAATTCAGAATATACAAACAGACATGGAAAACCTCATGAAAAACCAAATCAGTAAATTGTTGGAGGATATAAAGAAGGCAAGGAATGAACAAAAAGCAGAAATCAAAAGTCTGAAAAAACAAATCACAGAACTTATGGGAACGAAAAGCACAGTAGAAGAGATGAAAAAAAATAATGGAAACCTACAATGTTAGATTACGAGAGGTAGAAGATAGGATCAGTGAACTGGAGGATGGAACATCTGAAATCCGACAAGCAAAAGAAAATATAGGGGAAAAAATGGAAAAATATGAGCAGGGACTCAGGGAATTGAATGACAATATGAAGCACACGAATAAACGTGTTATGGGTGTCCCAGAAGGAGAAGAGAAGGGAAAGGGAGGAGAAAAACTAATGGAGGAAATTATCACTGAAAATTTCCCAACTCTTATGAAAGACTTAAAATTACAGCTCCAAAAAGTACAGCGTACCCCAAAGAAAAGAGATCCAAATAGACGTACTCCAAGACACTTACTAATCAGAATGTCAGAGGTCAAAGAGAAAGAGAGAATCTTGAAAGCAGTAAGAGAAAAGCAATCCATCACAGACAAGGGAAACCCAATAAGACTATGTGTAGATTTCTCAGCAGAAACCATGGAGGTGAGAAGACAGTGAAATGATATATTTAAATTACTAAAAGAGAAAAACTGCCAACCAAGAATTCTCTATCCAGCAAAACTGTCCTTCAAAACTGAGGGAGAAATTAAAACATTTTCAGACAAAAAATCACTGAGAGAATTTATGACCAAGAGACCAGCTCTGCAAGAAATACTAAAGGGAGCACTAGAGACAGATACAAAAAGACAGAAGAGAGAGGTGTGGAGAAGAGTGTAGAAATGAAGACTATCAGTAAACGTAAAAAGAAGAAAAATCAGATATGATATATAAAATCCAAAAGGCGAAATGGTAGAAGAAAGCACTACCTGCACAGTAATAACACTGTTAATGGATTAAACTACCCAATCAAAAGACATAGACTGGCAGAATGGATTAAAAAACAGGACCCATCTATATACTGTCTACAGGAAACACATCTTAGATCCAAGGATAAACATACGTTGAAAGTGAAAGCTTGGGAAAAGATATTTCATGCAAATAACAATCAGAAAAGAGCAGGAGTAGCTATACTAATATCCAACAAATTAGACTTCAAATGTAAAACAGTTAAAAGAGACAAAGAAGGACACTATATATTAATAAAAGGAACAATTCAACAAGAAGACATGACAATCATAAATATTTATTCACTGAGCCAGAATGCTCCAAAATACATGAAGCAAACACTGAAAAGAGAAATAGATACATCTACCATAATAGTTGGAGACTTCAATTCCACATTCTCATCAATGGATAGAACATCTAGACAGAGGATCAATAAAGAAACAGGGAATTTGAATAATACAATAAATGAGCTAGACTTAACAGACATTATATAACATTACACACCACAACAGCAGGATACACCTTTTTCTCAAGTGCTCATGGATCATTCTCAAAGATAGGACCACATGCTGGGTCACAAAGCAAGTCTCACTAAATTTAAAAAGATTGAAATTATACAAAACACTTTCTTAGATCATAAAGGGATGAAGTTAGAAATCAATAATAGGCATAGTGCCAGAAAATTCTCAAATATGTGGAGGCTCAACAACACACTCTTAAACAACCAGTGGGTCAAGGAAAAAATTACAAGAGAAATCAGTAAGTATCTCGAGGCAAATGAAAATGAAAACACAACATATCAAAACTTATGGGATGCAGTAAAGGCAGTTCTAAGAGGGAAATTTATTGCCCTAAATGCCTATATCAAAAAAGAAGAAAGGACAAAAATCGAGGAATTAACTGTCCACTTGGAAGAAGTAGAGAAAGAACAGCAAACTAACCCCAGAGCAAGCAAAAGGAAAGAAATAATGAAGATTAGAGCAGAAATAAATGAAATTGAGAACATGAAAACAATTGAGAAAATCAACAAAGCCAGAAGCTTGTTCTATGAGAAAATCAATAAGATTGATGGACCCTTGGCAAGATTGACAAAAAGAAAAAGAGATAGGATGCAAATAAATAAGATCAGAAATGGAAGAGGAGACATAACCACTGACCCCACAGAAATAAAGGAAGTAATGACAGGATACTATGAACAACTTTATGCTAATAAACTAGACAATGTAGATAAAATGGACAACTTCCTAGAAAGGCATGAACAACTAACTTTGATGCAAGAAAGTAGACAACCTCAAAAAACCAATCACAAGTGAAGAAATTGAATCAGTCATTAAGAAGCCCCCCAAAAAGAAAGGCCCAGGACCAGATGGGTTCACATGTGAATTCTACCAAACATTCTGGAAAGAATTAGTACCAATCCTGCTCAAACTCTTCAAGAAAATTGAAGAGGAGAGAAAGCTACCTAACTCATTCTACGAAGCCAACATCACCCTCATACCAAAGCCAGACAAAGATATTACAAAAAAAGAAAACTACAATCTCTCTAATGAATATAGATGCAAAAATCCTCAACAAAATTCTAGCAAACCAAATCCAGCAAAACATTAAAAGAATTATACATCATGACCAAGTAGGATTCATCCCAGGTATGCAAGGATGGTTCAACATAAGAAAATCAATTAATATAATACACCATATCAACAAATCAAAGCAGAAAAACCACATGATCGATTGATGCAGAAAAGGCATTTGACAAAATTCAACATCTTTTCCTGTTGAAAACACTTCAAAGGATAGGAATAGAAGGGAACTTCCTCAAAATGATAAAGGGAATATATGAAAAACCCACAGCTAACATCATCCTCAATGGGGAAAAACTGAAAACTTTCCCCCTAAGATCAGGAACAAGGCAAGGATGTTCACTATCACCACTGTTACTCAACATTGTGTTGGAAGTTCTAGCCAGAGCAATTAGACAAGAAAAAGAAATACAAGGCATCAGAATTGGAAAGGAAGAAGTAAAACTATCACTGTTTGCAGATGATATGATACTATATGTTGAAAACCCTGAAAAATCCACAGCAAAACTACTAGAGCTAGTAAATGAGTACAGAAAAGTGACAGGTGACAAGATCAACACTCAAAAACCTGTAGTGTTTCTATACACTAGTAATGAACAATCTGAGGGGGAAATCAAGAAAAGAATTCCATTTACAATTGCAACCAAAAAAATAAAATATTTAGGAATAAATTTGACTAAAGAGACAAAAGACCTGTATAAAGAAAATTATAAGAAATTGTTAAAAGAAATCACAGAAGACCTAAATAGATGGAAAGGCATACCATGTTCATGGATTGGAAGACTAAATATAGTTAAGATGTCAATTCTACCTAAATTGATCTGCAAATTCAATGCAATACCAATTAAAATCCCCAAAACTTACTTTGCAGAAATAGAAAAACCAATAACCAAATTTATCTGGAAGGGCAGGGTGCCCCAAATAGCTAAAAGTATCCTGAGAAAAAAAAGTGAACTTGGAAGTCTCACACTACCTGACTTTAAATCATATTATGAAGCTACAGTGGTCAAAACAGCATGGTACTGGCATAAAGATAGATATACTGACCAATGGAATAGAATAGAGTGTTCAGATATAAACTCTCTCATCTATGAACAATTGATCTTTGATAAGGCAGTCAAGCCAACTCACCTGAAACAGAACAGTCTCTTCAATAAATGGTGGCTAGAGAACTGGATATCCATATGCAAAAGAATGAAAGAGGACCCATATCTCACACCCTATGCAAAAATTAATTCAAAATGGATCAAAGACCTAAACATTAGATCTAAGACCATAAAACTGTTAGAAGAAAATGTAGGGAAATATCTTATAAATCTTATAATAGGAGGTGACTTCCTAGACCTTACACCCAAAGCAAGAGCATTGAAGAAAGAAAGAAATAAAGGGGAACTCCTCAAAATTAAACACTTTTGCGCATCACATAACTTCATCAAGAAAATTAAAAGACAGCCTACACAATGGGAGACAATATTTGGAAACGATATATCTGATAAAGGTCTAGCATCCAGAATATATAAAGAGATTGTTCAACTCAACAACAAAAACACAGACAACCCAATTACAAAATGGGCAAAAGACTTGAACAAACACTTCTCAGAAGAAGAAATACAAATGACCAAAAGGCACATGAAGAGATGCTCAACTTCCCTGGCTATTAGAGAAATGCAAATCAAAACCACAATGAGATATCATCTCACACCCACCAGAATGGCCATTATCAGTAAAACAGGAAATGACAAGTGCTGGAGAGGATGTGGAGAAAGAGGCACACTTATTCACTGTTGGTGGGAATGTCAAATCGTACAACTGCTGTGGAAGGCAGTTTGGCGGTTCCTCAAAAAGATAAATATAGAATTGCCATATGACCCGGCAATACCATTGCTAGGTATCTACTCAGAGGACATGAGGGCAAGGACACAAATGGACATTTGCACACCAATGTTTATAGCAGCATTATTTACTATTGCAAAGAGATGGAAACAGCCAAAATGTCCATCCACAGACGAGTGGCTAAACAAACTGTGGTATATACATACAATGGAATATTATTCAGTTGTAAGATAGAATAAAGTTATGAAGTATGTAACAACATGAACAGACCTTAAGGACATTATGCTGAGTGAGATTAGCCAGAAACAAAAGGACAGATACTGTATGGTCTTACTGATATGAACTGACATTAGTGAATAAACTTGAAGAATTTCATTGGTAACAGAGACCATCAGGAGATAGAAATAGGGTAAGGTATTGGGTAATTAGAGCTGAAGGGAAACAGATTGTGCAACAGGGCTGAATGTAAAAACTCAGAAATGGACAGGACAATACTACTTAACTATAATACAATTATGTTAAAACACTGAATGAAGCCGAATGTGAGAATGATAGAGGGAGGAAGGCTGGGTACACAAATGAAATCAGAAAGAAAGATAGATGTTAAAGATTGAGATGGTATGATCTAGGAATACCTAGAGTGTATAATAATAGTGAAATGTACAAGGTACAATTTCAAAAATGTTTTTGCATGAGGAAGAACAAAGGAATGTCATTGCAGGGTAGTGAAAATAGATGGTAATTAATATTTTATAATGTCACCTTCTGTGTGAGACTAAAGCAAAAAATGTTTATTAGTTACAAAATTTATATTTTGACTAGTGCATTTCCTAATATAACTTATGTAGATAGTTTGATTGAACGCCATATGTACTTGGAATATCAGGTAAGACATGAGATTTTGCTGGTTTGTCCAGAGTGATGCCCCGATGAATCCCAGAGTGATTTGATCAGTGAGTGGGAAAGTATCTGCAAAGCCCCCTTTGGGGAGTGGTGAGAACGGGGAGAAATTGAACTTCCCCAAGTTGAATTCTTGATATTCTCACAAGCAGTGTGGACAACCAAAGCTATAGGCAGAGCACCCAGTCTTGGAGTTTGTTCATATGAAACTTAACCCCGCAAAGGATAGGCCAAGTCCCAGAGTAATTTGAACAGTGAATAAAAAAGTATTTGCAAAGTCCCCTTCAGGGAATGGTGAGAAAGAGGAAAAATTCAACTTCCCCAAGTTGAATTCTTGATATTCTCACAAGCAGTGTGGACAATCAAAGCTATAGGCTGAGCCCCCAATCTTAGGGTTTGTTCATATAAAACTTAACCCCACAAAGAATAGGTCAAGCCTACTTAAAATTAGGCCTAAGAGTCACCCCAGGAGAACATCTTTTCTTGCTCAGATGTGGCCTCTCTCTCCAGCCAACACAGCAAGCAAACTCACCACCCTGCTCCTGTCTACATGGGACATGACTCCCAGGGGTGTGGACCTTCCTGGCAACATGGGACAGAAATCCTGGAATGAGCTGAGACTCCGCATCATGGGGTTGAGAAAAACCCTAGAATGAGCGGAGACTCAGCATCAGGGGATTGAGAATGAGAAAACCTTCTCAACCAAAAGGGGAAAGAGTGAAATGAGACAAAATAAGTGTCAATGGCTGAGAGATTCCAAACAGAGTCGAGAGGTTATCCTGGAGGTTATTCTTACACATTAAATAGATATCACTTTGTTAGTCAAGATGTAGTGGAGAGGCTGGAGGAACTGCCTGAAAATGTGGAGCTGTGTTCCAGTAGCCATGTTTCTTGAAGATGATTGTATAATGATATAGCTTTCACAATGTGACTGCGTGATTGTGAAAACCTTGTGTCTGATGCTCCTTTTATCTACCTTATCAACAGACGAGTAAAATATATGGAATAAAGATGAATAATAGGGGGAACAAATGTTAAAATAAACTTAGAGTGAAATGCTGGTGATCGGTGAGGGGGAGGGGTGGGGGTATGGTATGTATGAATTTTTTTCTGTTTTCATTTTATTTCTTTTTCTGAATAGATGCAAATGTTGCAAGAAATGATCATGATGATGAATATGCAACTATGTGATGATATCATGAATGAATGACTACATATGTAGAACAGAATGATCAAAAATTATGAATGTTTGCATTTGGTGTTTTTTGGTATTTTTTTAAAAATTTAAAAATTAAAAAATATATAATAAGGTCTACCTTTGATTTCATAATCTTTAGATTATACATAGTACCAAAAAATAAGAGAGATTTTGTTCTCAGCCTCATAACAAGTAAGCTTAGATTTGTAATGGATATTTTAACTTTAGCTGATTGTCTTCATTTTTTTTAGTGTTTGAAAGCATTTCTACATTTTCAACAAATGAATTTTATACTCCCGAGGACCACTGGGAAACTCATTGTTCAGGTGTAGGGATGATGTGTGAGAAACTCAATAAAGAATTTAAGAGGAAAATTCAGGTGAGTTATCATTTTTTATTTTATGATGTTACCCAATGATAAGCGAACATGTCACACTTTCTAGTAAATTATTGGCTTGTTAGATTGTTGGCAACTAAATACTCATTCATGAAGCCAGCTTTTCTCATGCACTGGTCAAAATCTGGAAGGTTATTAGGTTAAAAAAAAAAAAAAAAGAACTTTCAATATTCCATGAACTGAGTTCTCTTACTTCTTCAATCTGTGCATTATCCTTATTCTTTTTCTGTTAATTCTTGCTTTTGTCCTATTTTCCTACCTATTCCAATTTGTTTAACATTTTGAATCTTCTGCAGTACTTCTTTTGTTATGCCACCTGTTTTTTAGACATTTTGAATCTCATAGATCTACTTTTAGGGAAGTTAGTATAATATAAAAGTTGAGCAACTAAAGTCAGAAAAGTCCTTTTTACTTCATTCTGTAAAGAAACTTTCTAAAACAATTTTAGATTATTAATGGTTTCTCCATTGGTCTCTTTCTCTCATATGTCAGTATTTAGAAGAATAATCAGTTCTTTTAAGCCTGCATGTTAATAGAAGATTTTTCTGCATAGGTTATTGGTCCCATTTCGTCCTTGCCTTTTCCTGCTATGTAAAATACTATGATAATCCCTAGCATTTCTGTAAATATTGTAGAGTGTAATGTCCTTATGAAAAGAATTAATTAGCAGTTCAACCCTCATTCAAAGCCTTACAGAGGGTGCTTAACACCAGTATTACTGCATTAGCTTATTAACACTTTAAATAACTGAGTTTTTAATTTTTTGCTTTTCTAAGTTCTTCTTAGTCATTTACATTTTATAGAAAAGGCTTTTGCTCTTATAATATTCTTGATTAGATTATTGTTTTATAAAGTTTTATCAAGTTAGAAATGAATATTTTTCAGGGCCACCAGAAGAGAATGGATTATTTTGCTAAGCAGAATTGGAAATCAGTTCAACAATATATGAAAACAATGACCCATCAAATTCAGGAATATAGGTCTGTAATAAAAAAAAGTCACTTCTGATAACTTCTGAATGCTATAGTTTTTAAAATTTATTTTCACTTTTTCTTTAATAGGATTAAAAAACTTGATAAATTCCAAATCACCATCATAGAAGAACTGGAGAATTTTGAGAAAGATTCACGGTCTTTAAAAACTTTGGAGAAGGAATTTGTGGTTTGTTCTTTTAAAAATAATCCTAAAACCTGGTTTTTAAAGAGCTAGGAAAATTTTCTCTTATTTATCTTCTGCTTTTAGAACATACTCTAAAGCTTTTTGTTCTTTAGAAAATAATTTAGTTTTATCTTGGGTTTTCAGTCAGCTCTATAAAAACACGTATAGTTAATCTTAGGATGAAAACCTTTGATTTATAAGGGAGAAATCCTGAGAGAGTTTTACTTTCAATTATTTTATCTGTGAAAGAATATATAGCATCTTGAATATTCTTAGCATATAGTCAGTTTGTTTATTTGAATTTGGAGTAATAGAACTGTAGTAATTCCACTGTCAGATTTTAATATTTAATCATATTAAATGTAACAAGTTTTTTATCATATAAAATAGGAATTCGGGGAAAAGGTATTTCAGAAGTTCAGTGCCTATCAAAAAAGTGAACTGCAGAGGTTAGTATGACATTCTTAATGACTAGAATCTATAAAATTAGATATTTAAATTAACAATTATTTGAATAATGTATTTGAAAAATATATACTTAAAATTATACATATACTATATTATAGTAATTGAACTTGATTTCCTGATTAAATACAAAGGTAAATCTATTATTTTATTTGTTAGGCTTCATGTTTTGAAAACTTCATTCTATAAAAATGTCTTCCACAACACTGATTATGAAGAAAATATTTTTACAACTGAGGTATAAATTTTATATTTTTATGTGCAGTTTTTTTCATATTGGTTAGTCTAACTTGTCTTTTTGCTAAGAAAGCTTTATGATAAATTTCATGGGTTAAATATATTTACTTATTTACAGATGTCTTTGATGAAAGAAAACATGAGAAGGCTACAAGACAGGCTTCTTAAGGACATGGTAAATAGATTATTTGGTTTGGGCTTTTCAACAGAATGATCATACTTTTATGTCTTTAAAGGGGAAATTGTTTCAAAGGTTTTTCTTCTTTTTCTTTTTTGGGTTGTTGGGAAGGCCCAAGATAAGCTCAGTAACCTTAGTTCTTTAAATTAGAATCATGAGAACAGATTTTATAGTAAAAGAATAGAATGATTTAATAATGCATTCTTACACAATTTGCAAATTTAAAAATGAGCAAGAAGAATGATTTCTTTGTACTGTATCGGGCTTTGGTCCTGCCTGTCTTCTAAAGGAAAAGGTGTGTCAGGACAGTGCTACCCTGAAAGATTTTGGTACATTGGAAGAATTATTGTCCATGCGGATGATCTCATTTACTTAGATTTTGTGCCTAAGGATTAAAAGCTCTGGTCTATGTAAACATGTGTTTGTGTTTTCTTAAAGATGACAGGCACTTTTAAGTGTGACTTATTTATACTTTGTATACAGAGTATATTGATGTTATTATTTTTTAGTAGAATCTCAGTTTACTGCAATAGTAAAATTCACTGTGATGTGGCTAGTTTCATTTGAAGCCAACAAACTCTCCACCCAACTAGCTTGCTCATTATTGAAATGTTTTTCTGGACTATTTTTATTTGACTTTCTACCTTTAAATATTAATTCTGGGCAGGCCACGGTAACTCAGTTGCAGAGTTTTCACCTGCCATTCCAGAGACCCAGGTTCCAGTTCCCAGTGCCTGTCCATGTAAAAAAAAAAAAATCTAAATTTCATTTGACTTGGGGATTTAAAATACTAGAAGTCTTTTCTCAACTGATCATCTCAAGTATTAGTGATGATTATAGAATTCTCTAGATACCTAAAGCTAGAACCTGGAGGGTTGAGAAAAATGAGTCCTGATTAATATCTTTATGAAATGGGTTATTTTAAAATGAATTCCTAATAAAGTTTGATTTTTTGTTTTTACTTTATTTGATGGTTTTGCAGTGATAATATAAAATCTAATTGTGTAATTTTGATTTTTAACCATAGCAAGAAGAGGAACTTCTTAATGTGCGCAGAGGCCTGATGTCACTATTCATGTCTGGAAGAAATGTTAATGTGTAAAGTTTATTTAACACGTTTTACCTAATTTTGTATACCTATATACCTCTTTTTTGTATATTACTGAGGAAATACCAGAATAGCCTTATAAAAAGAAAAATACATGTTACTGAGCAAGTACACCTTTGTAGGAACCTCCAAATTCAAAGGAATTTAATTTTATGGACGAGGAAAGAAAACATTATAACATGGCTCCAAGCCCAAAAGATTTTTATTAACAGAATATTACTCTTTTTCTATAGAGAAAGTTTTGAGAAACTGAACAGTAAAAGGAATTAGCTTATTTTTTAATTAATATTTGTATTAGGCCAGTATTACTGAGTATGCTCAAAAAACTAGTGTCTTTTATAAATTAAAATTTATTGGATAAAATATATTTTAAAACAAATATAATTTTGTACTTGAGGCAAATTTAAATTTGTTTAATAATTAAAAATATAAGTTATTAAAATCAGTCACATTTAGAAGTATAAGGGAAATTCCCTGATTTAAAATGTTTACCTGAGTCATAGATTGATACATTCAGCACACTGTTGGAGAGTGTATTCAGTTATAGCTCCAATGTATTAGAAGGCACTGAATAGCTGAAAATAGTTACTAGGTTGCCTAAGTATTTTAATTTTAGGTAGAAGTCCTAATGTTACTCATAAGCAGGCTGTTTGGACAAGTATTTTTAATCTCATTATATTCATTATAATAGTATTTTGTTATATTATTTTATAAAATGAGTACACATTCAGTTTGTTTTAATTTTATAATAAAGTTGAAATAAATGCTCATGTCACTTAGATAAATATATTATAAGTGATTTTATTTTATAAATTATTTTCCTAATCTGTCAAAATAACCATTTCTAATTAGACATCTAAAGTATATCAGGTAGCCTCACTATCCCTCACATATTTAATAACAAAGTGTTTTAATAATACCAGCATTTAAATACAGTGTAAAAGTGGCTTCCTAGTCAAGATAAGCAAATAAAAGAAAACTCTTCACATCTAGTCAGCCATATATAGTTATCAGCTAAGATTTGTTTATAGGGTAGCAGGGACTCTTTCAAGAAACAGCAACAACTCAACTATAATATTAATATTTTTCAAGAATTGCAATTCTGTGTTGCTCTGGAAGACTTAGACAGGGAGTAATAGCATGACGGAGCGAATTCTATCTCATCCTTGGTCCAACTTATAAGACTCCCAAGTCATCCATCACACTTATACCTATATTGCAGTGTTTATGTAATCCAACCCAATTTCCTACTTCCTCCCTCTCAAACTTTTCCACTGTGACTTGTCATCACTGATAGTTGTGCCCCTCTGAATTTCAATTTCCAATATTCTTATGACTACAACCTTTCTATCTTTCCAGCTTGCTTTCTAGAGTTGCTCCAGGCCATTTACTCTACCATTTTTCTGTATGTCTGTCACCTCTCTCGTCCTTCCTTCCTTCCCCTCTCCCACCCATTCTAGATTCCTTAGTCCAACATAATACTCTCTTGTTCTCTCTCCTCCTGTTAACATTGTTCAATAAGTCACACCCTGTATTTATCACTAGAGTACAATCATACAATAGAGCTTTAAATTTACAATCACAAATTTCTAGTGGGCACTCAACATTGCTTAGCAATCTTTACTCTGCCCTTTTTATTTGACTTTTCCATATTTCCAAGGTATTATTGCATATCCGTTCTTCTCTCCTTCAAGCTGATAGATGGCCTCACCTCATTCTTTCCTCACCTGCTCCCTAAAATCTAATACATTACTTGCATCAATACCAGCATTTTCTGATTTCTCTCATGTTCCAGTGGCAGATTTCTCTAATTAAGGATAATCCCCCAACTAGTGCTCTGAATTCCATTCTCTTTGGTGTCCCTTCTCTGGTTCATATAACCTATATTTATTTAAAAAAAAAAAAAAAAAAACAGGCACTCCTTTGATACCATGTTCCTCCTAACATACAACCTCCCATGTAATTCTCTACTTGACTTTACAGTAAGACATATCAAGAAAATTTTCTCTACTTAGTATCTCAACTTATTCATTTATTCCTTCCTCCTCACTTTCCCTCAGTCCAGGACACTTCTGTTCCTACTATTTGACAGAAACTGCTTTTATCAAGATCACCAATAACATATTTTTGCCAAATCTCATATCTGCCTTCTTCTTACTCAGCTCTTCAATGACACCTCACATGTAAAATATTATCAACTAGTGTGCTATTTACCTCTAACTGTGGGGCTCATCCCTTGACTCTTATTTTTCCTCAATCTATATTTCTTCTTGGGTAATTTCACCTAGTCCTATGTAAATAGTCATCTCAGTGTTGCTGACTCCCAAATGTATATCTTTAGTTCTAACCTTAACTTTGAGCATCAGAACAGAATATACACTGCTTTATTGACCATTTTAATGAGCATCACAAACTCTCAAAACAGAAGTCTTGATGTCTGTCCCTGGGCATTCGTCTTCAGCACCTAGAGAGTACAAAACTAAACCTTGTCCTCCCATTTTACTTTTATCTACTCAAATATAAAAGCTAAGACTTAGAAGTAATTCCTGATTTCATTTACTCTTGACTAAACAGTTAATGTGTCAAGTCCTGCAGATTCAACTACTAAAATATGTTCCACATGTATATACTTTCTGCCATCTCCACTGTTAACTTACCTTTGACAATGTCAACATTATGTCTCACCTAAGCAACTGCAATAGCCTCCTAAATGATTTTCCAGCATTCACTCTGCCCCCCCACAAGCCTTTACTTAGCAACCAGCATGCTCTTGCTAAAACATAAACCGTACAATTGTCACTCCCTTGCTTAAAGTTCTCCAGTGACAACACACTTTAAACAGCCAGTGGGTCAAAAAAATCAAAAGAGAAATTAGGAAATACTTTGAGACATGAAAATGAAAACTCAGCATAGCAAAACTCTTAAGTTACATCAAAAGCTGTATCTGAGAGAAATTTATAGCTGTAAATGTCTACACTAAAAAGAAAATCTCAAATCAATACCTAAACTTTACCTTAAGGAACTAGAAAATGAAGTGCACACTAAATCTAAAGTTAGCAGGAAAAAAGATGAGAGCAGAGGTAAATGAAATAGAGAATAGAAGAATGTTAGGAAAAAATCAACACAACCAAAAAGTTAGTTCTTTGAAAAGATCAACAAAATTGGCAAGCCTTTAACTAGACTAAGGGAGAGAAAGACCCAAATTACTAAAATTAGAAATAAAAGTGGGGACAGACCTTACAGAAATAAAAAGGATTATATGAGAATACTGTGAACAACTAACTGTACACCAACAAATTTGATAGCCTAGATGAAAAGGATAGATTCCTAGAAAACACAAACTATCAAAACTGACTCAGGAAGAAATAGAAAACCTGAACAGACCTATAACAACTAGAGATGGAATCAGTAATCAAAAGCCTCCTGTTTTGGTTTGCTAAAGCTGCTGGAATTCTATATACCAGAAATAGGTTGGCTTTAAAATGGGGTTTTGTTAGCTTACAAATTTACAGTTCTGAGGCTATGAAAATGTCCATCTCAAAACATCAACAGAATGATACCTGGGCTCTCAAGACAATCTGCCAGCATCCAGGACATTTCTGTCACATGGTGACTACTGCTGGTCTTTCTCTCCAGGTTTCATTGCTTTCAGCTTATGGTTCCAGTGGCTTCCTCTCTGAGCCTCTGTGTGTCCTGTCTTAGCTTCTCTGGGGCTTTGTTGAGCTTCTCTTAATTTCATCTCTCTTCTTCTGTATGTATCCTCTCATAAAGAACTCCAGTAAGAGGATTAAAACCCACCTTGAATGGGGTGGGTCACATCTCAATTGAAATAACCTAACCAGAAAGTCCCACCTACAACAGGTCTGCACCCACAGGAATGGATTTAAAGAATATGGCCTTTTCTGGAGCACATAACAGCTTTAAACCACCACACCTCCCAACAAAGAAAAGCCCAGAAACATATGGCTTCACCAGTAAATTTTACCAAACATTTGAAGAATCAATGCAATCCTTCTTGAACTGCTCCAAAAAATAGGAGAGGAGGGCAGCATTGTTTGGGTTGTTAGATGAAAGTCCATTGAGCCATGAGGTGCAAACACAGATAGCAAGCCAGCTGAGACTGCATAAAAGGACAGCTTTATTAGATCAGGATGTAAAAAGCCTCAAAATATTATTAGGCAAACTTAACAAAGAAACAGAAAGATTATATACTATGAGCAAGTAGGATTTATCCCAAGAATCCAAGTATAGTTCCACATAAGAAAATGAATCCATGTTGCGCCTGTTTGAAACTTGTTTACCCCAGGAATTTAATCCTCATTCAGTATTGCTGGGTGGGATCTTTTTTGGTTACGTGTTTCCATGGACTGTGTCTCCACCCATTAAAGGTAGGGTTGCTTACTGGAGTCCTTTAAGAGGGAACATTTTGGAAAAAGCTTCAGATTTGACATAGAAGAGACCTTTGGAGAAGCAGAAGGATAATGCCCCTGGGGAAGCCTTTTTTTTTTTTTTGGTGCATGGTCCGGGAATCAAATCTGGGTCTCCCACATGAAAAGCGAGCATTCTACCACTGAACCACCCGTGCACCCTGGGGAAGCTTTTTGAAATGAGAACCAGGAGAGAAAGCTAGCAGAAGTCACCATATGGTTTCCCAGCTGACAGAGAAACCTAAAATGTCTTCGGTCTTCCTTGAGTCAAGGTATCTTTCCCTCAGTGTCTTAGTTTGGACATTTTTATAGCCTTAGCACTTGCGACTTAATAAATTCCCTTTATAAAAGTCATTTTATTTCTGGTATACTGCATTCTGGCAGCTTTAGCAAACGAAAACACGCATCCACATGGTTAAAATGAGGGGGAAAAATACTCATCTCAATGCAGAAAAAGTATTTGTCAGAATCCAAAAAACTTTCATGCTAAAAACATTCAAAAAACTAGGAATAGAAGGGAACTTCCTCAATCTGATAAATAGCATCTATTAAAAACCCACAGCTAGCATCATACTCAGTGGTAAACGACTGAAAGCTTTCCCGCTAAGATCAGGAACAAGGCAAAGGAGCCCATTTTTGTTACTGCTTTTAAACATTATAATGGAAGTTCTATCCAGAGTAATTAAGCAATAAAAAGAAAATGTATCCAGATTAGAAAGAAAGAAAGAAAACCATATTTGCAGATGATAGATATAGAAAATTTTAAACAATCCACACAAATTATTCGAATTTCTATATACTAGCCATGAACAAACCAAAAATAAAATTAAGTACATTTCATTTACAATAGCACTTAAAGTAAAGTATAGTTATGAATAAATTTAACTAGGGAGGTGCAAGACTTGTACACCAAAAACTATAAAACTGCTAAAAAAATTAAGAACTATATAAATGGAAAGATATCCCATCTTCATAGATTGGGAGATAGTATTGTTAAAGTGGCAGTAGTCCCCACAGTAATCTACAAATTCAGTACAGTCCCTATCAATTTTAATGGCCATTTTTGCAGAAATGGAAAAGCCAATCCCAAAATCCATATAGATATACAACATGGAATAGAATTGAGAGTCCAGAAATAACCTTCACATCTATGACCTGCTGATATTCAACAAAGGTGCCAAGTCCTTTCTGTGGAGGAAAGAATGGTCTCTTCAACAAATGGTGCTGGGACAACTGGATATCCACATGCAAAAGAATGAAGTTTGATGGTCCCCTACTCACATCACATGCAAAAGATGAACTCAAAATACATCAAAGACCTGCATGTAAGGACTAAAATTATAAAACTGTTAGAAGAAAACTTAGGGGTGAATTTTCATGACCCTAGACTTGATAATGGATTCTTAGGTATGATGCCAAAAGCACAAACAACAAATGAAAAAAAAATAATTTGGATTCTGTCAAAATAAAACACTTGTGCAAAGGTCACTTTCAACAAAGTAAATAGACAACTCACAGAATGGGAGAAAATACTTGCTAATCATTTATCTGATAAATATCTAGTATCCAGAATATATGAAGAACTTAAGATCAACAATAAAACGACAACCCAATTTTTAAATGGGCAAAGAACTACTCTCCAAAGAAACTATACTGATGGCCAACAAGCACATGAAAAGATGTTCAACATAATTAGTAATTAGGGAAATGCAAATCAAAACCACAATTAAACCACTTCACATTCACTGAGAACTATAATAGTAACAGAAAAGAAAATAAGCCCTAGCAAGGATAGGGAGAAATAGATTCTCATATAGTTCTGGTAAAAATGTAAAATGGTACAGTTACATGGAAAACAGCTTGATAGCTCCTCGAAAAGTTAAACCTAGATATATCTAGTGGATTGACAACAGGTATTCCAACACATATTTGTATCAGAATGTTCATAGAAGTACTACTCACAATAGAAGATGCAAACAGTCAAATGACCATCAACAGATGACTAGATAAACAAAATGTGGTATAACCATACAATAGAATATTATTCAGCCATAAAAAAGAATGAAATCTGATACCTACTACAATGCAAATGAATCTTGAAAATGTGCTAAGTGAAAGAAGTCAGACAGACAAAAAATCACATTATTGTATGATTCCATTTATATGAAAAATTTAGAATAGCTAAGTCCATAGAGACAGAAAGCAGGTTAGTAATTGCCAGGGGTGGGGGAAAGAGGAAACGGGAAATGTTTTATGGGTATAGGGTGCTCCATTGGGCATGATGAAATGTTTTAAACTATATAGAAGTGATGGTTCCACATTGTGAATGTATGAAATGCCACTGAATTGTACATTTAAAAATAATTAATTTTGTTATGTTAATTTTAATCTCAATAAAATCACAAAACTCTCCAACGTTTTCCCTTTGCTTTGTACAGGGCCCTACATGAGCTGGCTTCTGTCTATCTCTTCACCCTTATTTCTTACCTCCTCTCTCCCTTATTCAGTATACTTCAAGCATCATCCCTTGAATAATGTTATTCCTACCTCAAAATCTTTATTCTTATAATTCAATTTTCTTGCAACTTTCTTCTTCTTTGTTCAAGAAGACCTCTTCCTGCCCTGTAGTTCTCCATTTAAATGAAAATTCTTTAGAGAGGGAAGTCCTATTAATGTCCCTATCGCTATCATATAGCACTTAATAGTATCTGAAATTTCTTTGTTTACGTCTTCCTCCTCTCCACAACCCCTACCTCTGTAAATTTTATGGGAGTGAGGACCTTGACTGTCTTATTCATCACTATTTCCAGAGCCTGAAGTAGGCTTACAACAATGTGAATGAATGAACAAACAGAAGTAGCATGTCTAGCTAGGAAATTACTAAACTCAAAGAGGGCCATATGCTCCTAAAACTCTCAAGTCCTTTATGGTGTCAACATTTGCATTGAAATTGATATTGATGTGTTAGCCAACCTTTTAAATATCGATTATATGGCACGCATTGTGCTCAACTCTAGATACAGAGATAAGAAACAAACCCCTTCCTTGTAACTTAAAAAAGGGGAAAAAATATTTGTTTTTAAAGTAGTCATGCAGAATCATACAGATTTCCATTTTATCAACCCCTTGCAACAATTGTGTAGAACTGAATTTATATAGACTACATTGCCAAAGGTGATGATATATTTGTGGTGGTTAGTTTTTTGTTTTAACATAGGCTAAAAAACGTCTGTGGAAATTTGTAAGATAACAATGACAAGAAAATATATACTAATGTATTTTCAATATATTTTTAATATATTTTAGGATGTTGAATGAGATCAGTATGTTTTACTGTCATGAACTTTAGATAATTTAATTTTAGTTGATACTGATACAATAATTTTAAATAAAAGGAAATTTGGTGCCGTGTATTGTCATACTCATGAAGCATTGTCTTTAATATCAACTGAGCCTTTATCGTTTACCTAATTTCATGTGCATAACTACCTTCATGTATATCACTACTTCCAACCTGAGTTTGAGTGTTGAAATTTTTTTTCTTTTCTTTACGTGGGCAGGCACCAGGAATCGAACCCGGGTCCTCTGGCATGGCAGGCAAGCATTCTTGCCTGCTGAGCCACCATGGCCCTGAGTGTTGAAATTTGAATAGATTTAATGTTTAAAAAAACTTTAAGGTTATTTAGAAACAAAATTTAGCCATTTGAGTTTGTTCTGTGTAATAAATATGTATACATATTTTTTTCCACGGCCAGGCACCGGGAATTGAACCCGGGTCTCCAGCATGGCAGGTGAGAATTCTGCCACTGAGCCACCATCACACTGTCCTGTTCTATGTAATATATTTTTAATGTTTTCTATTGTGCATTTTTTAAACTTTTTTTTTAATGTTTAGAGCAAAAGTTGGCAAACTTTTTTTTTAAAAGGCTTGATAGTAAATATTTTAGGCTTTGTGGGCCAAAAGGCAAAATTGAGGGTATCACATGGGTACTTAATGTAACTATTTCAAATGTAACCATAAAAAAATAGAAAAAACCATACTTAGTTTGCAAGCCATTAAAACAAATAAACAAACAAAAATTAGTGGGTTGTAGTTTGCCAACCCCTAGTTTAAAATAAAAATTTTAAATATCAGATTTTTCTGTTCTTTAGTGTTTTATTTCTTAACTTATCTTACTACTGAAGAGAAATAGGGATTTAAATCAACGTTGCATTAGCAGAGGCTAGTGTTCCCTGTTTGCATCTTTATAGAGAGTTACAGCGGAAATTAAAGACTTTAAAAGTATGGGGTTTTTTTGCTACTCTAAGGATGATTAATGGACTAATATAACTAAATGTTCTTTATTTTTTATTTCAAACATATCAAAGATAATCTTTGTACTTAATGACTTACATTTCTTACCTGGATCACAATACCTTCTTAGTACAGGTTTACCACATGTTCTCAACCAAATATAATTGTAAGGTGGTAACTGTTCCAGAACTGTTCCACTTGGAGAAGGACACAGAAGAGAAAAGAAAAAAATTGCAGAATTAGTATAGCAGGCTTTTAGAACCCTAAATACTGAACTCCACCAACATGAGAACAGAGAGCTAAATGTCACCAGATCTTGATGCCATGTACACCCAAAACTAATTTTAAAAGCCAGCATATCCTTTGAGAGTACAGTAAACTATGGTTTTCATTTAGCATTTAATTCCATATTACATTTGAAGTGTACAGAGTGATGAAGATAGAAAGCCACGAGTGGAGTGGCTAGCATATACCAGTCTTTTATGGCACATACCTGAATCATAGTAACTTTTTCAGTGTATGTATTTTTAAAAAGGGAAAATAAAATGTACTTAAAAATTAATGCATATATAATATATAATTCCATGTTTACAATTAAAAAATTAAATTATTAGCATCTATTTCTTTATCATTTATTAGCATGATTTCTTTATCATTTCCTACTATCAAGAAAATATCATCTTTTTAATTTCCTTGTTCACATCATTGTGGAAAGTTACAGCTGAGATTAAAGACTTTAAAAGTATGTTTTTTTACTACTCTAAGCATGATATTGCTCTGTTTTCACAGAGCCATGGAGACGACTGATAGCATCTCAGTTGTTCATTCTAACAAACATTTTATCTAAACATGGGCAAGTGGTATGTTCCTAATATCATCAATGAATTACAGAGATATAAATACATGCAATTTATAGGAATTAACTTTTTAAAAACATTATTCGCATGTTCAGTTTAACAGTTTTATCCAAACATCTTCTGAGATGTTTCTTTCATTTGGAATACTCTGGCAAGTAATCTCTAAAAAAGAACTCGGTAAATGGGTATTAGAAGCATGTAAGACTAATAGTTTTAACAGTATGATTAGGATTCTACATTTCTGAACTTGAGTTTACTATTGAACAAGTTTTTAGTTGAGATTTACCTCCAATATAGAATAGAATAAAATTAGACTTGTTATTACCATATATTTCCACAAGGTGGACCTCTAGATGTCAGTGTTTGTTTTGTTTTTTAATGTCAATTGTCCAAGTTATTCAGATGATATAAAGTCCCTTTAAAATATTTTAGTGCACTTTTTACAGTCATACAGTAGACTACCCTCTGTCAGACTGGCTTAAAACTTGGGTTTAATTTCCTGTCATAGAATATTACCAAAATGTTTTTCCATCTTTTAAACTGCTTTGAAACAAAATTTAATTTAAATATTCATTGTTACTTCAATAGTCATTTCATTTTATGAAAAAAGGAGCAAATGATTTGTAAAGTTAATGCACAATGACCTCATTACTGACTACTAGTAGTAATGAAGACTTCTGATAACTCAGATATTGTATCTGATTGTTATTGAATAAGAAGGCAGAAATTGTGCTAAGTATTCTGGCTCTTGACTACATACAATTTTCTGTTCAAATTTATACAATATGTGTAAATTTATATACATATGCATATATATCACCAGTACCATATTATTTATAAATTGCTTTTTAATTTTCATCCTCTAATTAGGTTGAGAGATATTTGAGACATGACATTGTAAATAACTTAGTGCAGCACTTAAGTGTACTTAGCAGGTGCAGAGTAAAATACTATACTCAAAGTTTTAGCTTATCTCTTAACCTCAATAATACCTGTTAAGATCATGAAGTATAGAAATGCAACTTAGAGTAATAGTTTATAATTAATAAAAATAGAATGGTAGAAATTAGATCCTATTGATAGAAATTCTGATTACAGTGAAAATGCCTGCAGGTTTTAGGAGCATCAATGGTCTCTTTTTTGGGCATCCTATGCTGTATCATAATTTTAGTTTATTTATCCATTAGGTATGAACTTTACTTGAGCAAAAGAGTAAACATGTCCTACCAAGTCATCTCTAACCATAGCTGCATTGTAGTTCCTTCTAAGCAGTACTAAACCTTTGTGCTTTTAGGGCCAAGTTGTTTTCTAGAATAGTAGCACCTTTTTCTTTTCTTTTTTTACATAGTAAGTATCTGGCTATATCTATGTGAGAAAAACTGAAATCTTTGTTTTATGTAACTTAGACTCCAATTAATCTCATTTTTAAATTAGATAAGTAAAAACAGGAAGCTGCTAATATGTAGCTAAAATTAGAAAAACAATAGACTTAATTTTTATAGAACTTGACTGTCCACAAATAATAGGTTATAGATAAAATAGAGTACAAAAATATATACCTTAAATGCTTATAAAATTAAGGAACTGCCTTCTGGTTAGAAAAGATTTAGATAGCATCTCATTTTAAAGATCAAGAAATTGAGTCTCAGGTCAAGAGCTTCACAGGTTATAAAGCAAGTAAGAGGTGGAGCTGGACTTTTTCTACCATACCATTGATTTCTTGAAGACTACATTTCAACTAGCAGTATGTTTGCTAGTATCTAGGATTGATCACAAAGACAAAGTGCTACCATAAAGGATAAGGAATTTCCACGGGTACCTTGGCTCACTCACAATTTTAAAGTAGAAAAGGAAGCAGTGAGGTAGCGTATGTGGTAGGACGTCAGAGAGGATATTCAGTTGCTCCAGGTGCTACCTGGCACCACACCAGTGGCGAACATTTACTTGTTGCTTAGAATGTACTGAGCACTGTGCCAGCACTTTTCCTACTTTCTCTCCTTTAGATTTATACCATAAAGTTGTGAGAGAAATAGGATCATCCTGCAGAGAAAATAAGTAACTTGCTGAATGGCATACAGTTTGGATTTGAGCACAGGTTCTGCAAGCTAAAGGTACACTCCAAGCCACTATACCTACTGACTCACTCCTTACTAGGAGGGAAGGAAGGAAAGCAGATGGGCAGACTGGCTCATGGGAGAGTTCATTTCTGTAAGGACACTTGTTAAAAGGTCAAGTAAAAATATTCTTCAGGGAACGTTTATTATTTTGCTCATTTTTCCTTTTTGTGACAAGATAAGTTTTCCCTTTTATGACAAGATTAACTTCTTCTTTGTGCAGAAGCAAATTTCTCTCTTCATAAGTGTAACTTCCCCTCCATCTAAACTTATGTCTCTCATAACATTATTTTTAATAATGTTTACAAATGTGAACTTTTTCTCAAAGTAAAAGGATATAAGGTTTTTTGATAGACTTTTTAAACAAGTTATTGCTTGTTTATAGGTTAAATGCACTCTTTGATACTCATTGATACATAAATTTAAATTAACTTAAAAAAGATAAAGTGAATTTACAAAAAAAAAAAAAATTCAGACATAAGAAGCTGGAATTCTCTTTCATATGTTTGGATTCCAGTAGTTCAAAAGTAATAAAATTTGACTTATTTCACAGATCTCTGTTCTAACAAATGTTTCATCCCAATCCCAAGAAAATGTAAAGCCTGGGTTCATTTCCTGCAATAAGTAGTCATTTAATTAAAGAACAAAATTAACAGGAATCAAAATGTTGCAGCTGTATTTTTTGTTAGACATTATATAAAAAAAACAAAAAGTATAATACAGTAAATCATTTCGTATAACATGAACTTAAAGAGTTTCCAAATTAATTGTGATCAGAATAAAAATGTCTTTTCAACATAATACTGAAGGACACTGCATCACATGTCCATTATGTCAGAGGCCTTGGAATGGTAAGCCTGCACATGCACATCTCCTGTTTTCAGTTATACTGCAAAACTGTTTAAAACAAGGCTTGAAGGTAAACGACAGTTTTCTTCTGGTAGAGTTACTTTGGGTCTTAACTGACCCTAACAGGTCACACTCTTCAGACATCAAAGAGTGAAATGTGTCCTCTGATACTCTTCTTGCAGGTAGTGCAGATTACACCTGTGTGTGTGGTCCTGCTTCCTTCACAAACACATCAGGTAATATTGAGCTGAACTTCAGGAAAGTTCCCTGATGAATGTTCAGTGTTGGTATCAAAAATTAAACACAAATTCTTCTCAGAAGAAAATCTCTATGGCCTGTGGAATCTAGAAATTATAAAAAGACAAGTAGTTTAAAGTTATTCATCTAACAGTAAAAATTACCAAAAAGCTTCCACAAATAAGTAAATTTTCTACTATTACAAGTTTTTCCAGAGACAAATATATAAAGCATGACTCAATAGGTAAACCATGCTCTGGTTAAATTAGTAAAGAGACCAGAAAGGCCCCAATCCTGGGGCCCTTCCTGAACCCTAAAAGTATTATATGAATCTTTACCCAGAACTTAGTTTTAAAGTTGCTCATACCAACCTTGAAATACACAGAAAAGACCAGGACTTTGTTAATTGTAGACAAACTATTGGAAATTATAGTAGAATTATATTTGTAGTTTTTTTTTAAGAGTTGGTAATATATTCATAGTAAAGTTAATACACTCAATGAAATCTCATATGGTATAAGAGTACTGCTCTGAATTTTTAAAATTGGGAGTTAAGTGCTAAAATGTGATGAAATTCACACAAACAGAAATCTGACCTTGTCAAATGCTTGCTTGATGCATGTACCTCCATTTCATTACTCTTGTATTCATTTAGTTCTTTTCGAATTGCTGCCTAGAATTTAAAAACAGGGCATTGTTTTTCAGGAAAGTAAAAAGCTACCAAAAGAAGTTAGTACCGTGGTTATTGATTAACAAACACTCCCAATATTTCTGCTATTTTGTTATATATAGCAAAACAAAAGACCTTTTGTTCAATATTTAGTGTATTAGTAATTTTTATAGCCCTGCCAAGTTAGTACCATGTCTCACACATAGCCAGTGTTCTATACATTTTTAGTGAATTAATTTACTGTGCTCTAGTGGGAAGTTAATTCCCCAGAAAATCTAATAGATAGATCAAGCGCATACATAGAACACCCACAAAATAGTAATACCAAAATGAGTAAAAGCCAGTTTTTCATGAACTTACTTAGAATTGTGAAATCAGATAATCTAGAAACAAGCCAATCTAATTTCAGCATACATTTATACTTTGTGTCATTGGATAAGTGATGTTTTATTATCATTTAATATAGGTGTGTCAATGATGATTCCCAGTGCTTCGGGTTTCTAATCTGGCCCTCCTCCAGCTTCCTAAGACCCACTTTCATAGTATACTTCTCAGAAAAGCCCTGCAGGGGCTAGGAGAAATAAAAATAGCAGACAACCCCTGGGAAAGGGAAAGGCTTTGAGGCAAGAATTTTATGGGTGTATTATTCCCATACTCAAAAAGATCTACTACCAATGATACTTTTTCCCTCCCCTTATCACTTGCATCCTGAGAGTACATCAACCACGGATAGCCAAAACTGATGCAATACTCACATGCTCATACACAGCATATAAAGAATGAGGAACAATTAGCAGACCCAGCACAATCATTGGCAGAATGTGTTATTTTTCTCTTCCTAAAGGCCTTAAGAGTTCTGAAAATCACTTGAGACAGAAGGGTATGATGGAAGGGTTCTTTGGGAACTGACACCCATGGGCTTGAGTCCCGTCCCTTGGTAGCATTTAAATGTGAGCAAGAATTTATGCACTGAATCTTTCTAAATCATCTGTTCAATGGGGATAATTATACCTCCCTGTAGGGATTTTTGTGAGGACTAAATACAATAAAGCCTGTTTGGTACTCACTCTACTTCATTCACCTCTTAGCCTCCCTGACCCACTGGCTCTGACCATTCAGTGCCCACAGACACCTCAAACTGGACAAGTCCAGGACAAGAGTCCAGAGCCTCTTTCATATAGCCTGCACAGGCTTTCCTTGCCCTCTTGATTTGTTCCCTTTACCTTTGTCCCCAGTGTAGCTCCCTTTGTTCAAATTTGCATCATCTGCTGCCATCTGATCTCTTTTATGTCAGTTATGCATCCTTTCAGTTCATCTCTCAAACCAGAATTTCTCAACTTTAGCACTCTTCACTTTTTTTTTTTTACATGGGCAGGCAGTGGGAATTGAACCCGGGTCCTCTGGCATTGCAGGCAAGCATTCTTGCCTGCTAAGCCACCGTGGCCCGCCCAGCACTCTTCACTTTTGGGCCCAAGTAAACCTCTGTTACGAGGAGCTATCCTGTATATTACGGAATACTGAGTAGCATCCCTAGTCTTTGCCCAGTAAATATCAGTAGCAACCCCTAGTTGTGACAACCAAAAATATCTCCAGATGTTGCTATGATGTCCCCTGGAGTCAAAACTGTCCCTCAGTAGGACCACTGTCCTATACTGACCCAGGATTACCTTTGTAAAACCCATACCTGGTCAAATTATAACCTTAATTTAAATCACTGGTGGGTCTTTTATCTAAGAATAATGCCATTATTACATGATACTATGCCCCTGACCAACACGGACAGGTCTGTTCTGTACCTTATCTGCTGCTGACAGTCTGGTCCAGGGTTTGTCTGCTCTCCTGTCATAGTCCTGTGCTTTTGCCACTTCTACATAATCACTGAATCGTATCAGAATTTTTCTGTCCCTTAGTTCATCAACTGTGGGTCTCTGATTCAGCTAAAATAAAAGATCAGCATAGTTAGGTATCACATGCCAAACTGGCTTTCTTGCAGTACTCTGAAGAAATGATCAGCACATTTTACCTTCCAGAAGTAAACCTAAAGCTCTGAAAAGGAAATACAACTCTAATACATAAGTCCAGGACAAACACCAGACCACCTGAGTTCAGAAACACTCAGGGCTTTAAAAGTAGACCAAACTTTGTAGAGTTTCTCCCTATACTGGTCACAGTAAATTTTAACTCTATTATTCGAGTCACAGATATAAACCTTTGAAGCTAATAAAGTTTTTTGCAATCAAGGACCTTCTATTCAAATTGAAGGTGACCAAAAATAATGACTCTAAAAGGTAACTAAAACACTGATATGCAGGTATGCTTTTCTTAGGAATAAGTTTAATGATCTCAAATTAAGAAAATGCCCAGTCGACATCTGGCTTCAACCTGGAAATAAGTGGAAATGTCATCTTGGATCCCAGTGCCATACCAACCTCCTCCTCAGGGGAGGTTAAAGCCATACAGGGGATGTGGCAAAAGGTACTGCTTTTTTAATAGACTGGCGAGTTAATTCATTGTTGCTGAGCAAGTGTTCTAAGTTAAAGATGCCATGTTGTTCAGTATATCATTGTTGAAGATCACTGAGTCATGTCTTAAATGACCCATCCTAGTTACTACACAAGCAGCTTTGAACTAGACCTTTTTTCATATTCAGGGAAAAAAGATATAAAAGTTGTAATACCTTTCTTGTCAATCTCTGTTTGATTTCTCTTCTTTCTTCTTGCTCTGTCTGATCATTCCTTTCTGTGAAATTTTACAACAGAAAATAGAAAGAAGCAGGTTGAGATTTTTCAGTTAGCAGAGAAGTATACTCAGGATCTCCACAGTCTTGGTGCTGAAGGGGGAAATTTTAAGATATCCTTTGGACTGCTCTTCTTTCCATATCACCGTTTCCTGGTTTTTCTCCACTTTACCAGAAACTGCTTAGGAGACCATCGGTCTCACTGTTATACAGAAACACTCGCAGGAAGGGAAGCTCTGGCATCATTCCAGCTAACCTCCCCAGCCCTTCTTGAAATCAGAAGTAACCACATAGATGGATGTCACAGATTTACTTGCAGGAGAAACAGGAAGCAGACATCTTTCTCTCTTACTACCTCTCTCTATATATTCTAGCCAAATTTTATTTCTCTAACCATATATTTGCATCAAGGAATATAGACAGCACGCAAACATAGTTACTGTAGAATAAGTAAATGAATATATGTACACATTTGGATATAAATAGCACTGTTGCTGCTTTTAATTTTTTTTTTTCATTTTAAAGGTATGTACACTTTTTAGCTAACCAACATAAGACAGGGAATACTCTCTCCAGATTCTGGACAACATATGTTAGTCTGGAATTGATATTTTTGTGGTATTTTTTAAATCTAGACATACCCAGGAACCCAGCTAACTCTGCATTGCTGAATCCAGCATACTTACATGACAGCACCTTTTAACAGAGCCCAAGTCCCTCATCAAAATTGGCTTCACTTTGCAAGTTACAACTTTTAACACTCAAGCTGTGCTCACACCTACACTTGGAAGCTAAAAATAGACCAGAGTGCTGAACTGTAGTATAGAATGTATGCCTTGCCCTGGAATACTAGATAATGGATGCTCTATTTCTGGTGCTCTCTGTGCTAAATAAAGCCTCGGGTCTATGACCTAAACAAAAGAGAGTTCTTAACCATCATCACTCTTAGAAACACCATCAGGTTTTAGAAAACGGGAATCCTGCTACTTGTTAACAATTTCACATTTAGAAAATGCATTTCAAATATCTGTGCATTTGGGGGATTGAATCACTGTACTGTTCAGTAATTTTTTTAATAAAAAAGGGAAGTTTCATCCAGATTATTTCATTTTAGAAAAAGAAATGAAACCCTATTATGTGTTTGGTTCTTAACCTAAGCAATAAACATTTTAAGTTATAATCAGAAAGCTGAAGAAGATACAATTAAAAAAAAAATGTGTGCCACATATAAGACCAATCACAAAGGAGTTAAGTTATGATAGGAAACTAATTTTTCAGATTATTTTAGCCACAGGCCATGGACAAATCCCAAGTGCAGGCTCCATGTGAAAAACTGAAGCAAAATCAGGTTTTTGGAGGGTGGGGATTATCATTATTATTACCAGGGTCATATGAGCACAAGCAGGCTCTTTGGAGAGCTGATCTTTGGAAAAGCCCCTGGCAGAGTCCTAGTGTGAGCGAGAACTATTGGGCAGCCTCTCCCTGAAGTGTCCCTAACTACCCAAGCCCACCAGCCTTTTCCTCTGAGCTCCCCTTGACAATGGGCCTGTGAGTCTCTGATGCCTGGCCCACCTATGTCTCCCCAGCTCTCAGGTATAACATCAAAGAAAACCTTGCCTTAGACAGCACAAGGGCTCCATGAACCTCTATGCCCACATTTTCCAGAAATGGCGCTAGCTACTTATACAGTTACAAGCCATCAGAAATGTCCTGCTGCTACTTATATAGGCTAACGCGGTGGTTAGGATCATGGGCAAAGAAACTCCAGGCTCTAGTTCTGTCCCCTTGCCAATATTCATTTATTAAGAAGTTGAACTTCCTCATCAGAAAAATGGGGAGAAGATTGAAAACTCAAATTTATTGTAATGATTAAGGAAGGGAGCAAGCACTGAGTGAGGTCCCTGGCAAGGAGTAAGCCTAGTAAAGAATATCATTGTGGAAACTGCAACATGGGAAGGAGCCGTCCTGCCTTATGCCTCTGTACTGTGAATACTGAGAGTTCCGGTGTCCCTCATATGGGCTCACAATTAGTCACGATCTCCCCACTCCTGATGAGATTCTAAGAATTACTGATGAGCAGAAAATGCAGCATAGCATGAGGGCTGTATGTCACGCGTGTCAAGGGCCTCCCAGCACACAGTACTCCACACTAAGCTATACATAGGTACTCTTCTCTATCTCCCCAGAAGAAAATAAAATAAAACAAACAAAACACCCACTCGAAACCTAGTAGTGAAATTCTCAGAACTGCCCACTTGGTTTGAGAAAGCTTCAGCACTAAGAACAGATCTGACTGAATTCACAGAAGAGGAAATCCGGTTTTTTCCCTTTCTTTTCTTTCCACTAAAGGAGAGTATGGCAAGGACCAGCTTTTCACTTGCCACTTCTCTATTCACTAGGCGCTGGTCAGAGTTTTGTATTTATTTGCAAAGATTCACAACAATTAGAAGCCTTTGTTGGTGGGAAGACCTGGCCATCCCCTGTGACAAGGAACAGGTTGGAATGCTAAGAAGAAATGGCCCCCAGGGTGCCAGGGCCACCAGCCTCCCCTCCTTGTAGGCAAGACCACATGGAGGTTGGCACTGCCCAACTTTTGAACTTGCAGTAGTTCAAGTTTGGACTACCACTTTCAGTGGCATCTATCACTGATAGGCTTTAGAAATCAGTCACTTAATTTTTAAAAATTCAAATATTTGGTTACCAAAATAACTTGAACATTCTCTCTGTCTTGCCTACTTAGTATAGTCTGTTGTCAATGAAAAAAAAGCTTTGCTTTATCCCCTGCCCAGTTAATATGACATAGGACAGTATGTTAAGTTTCTTTTTTTTTAAGGAAATGAACCATTCTTAATCTTAAGGCTAACTATTTTCAACAGTTTATAAAGGAGGAAGCTTAAGGCCATTCGTGAAGGCACTGAGCCCAAGAAAGGGGACATTGGTTGATGATAAGAAGCTGGGCCAGCAAGTGGCTTTGGGACTACCTGCTGATGAAAAGTCATCTCCTACCACCTGAACTCTTTGTACAAAGATAATCACAGAATGAAGATCCCCGACTCCAAGAATGCCTGTGGTGTTCATCACATAAAAGAGAAAAAATTTAAAGTACTTTCAAAATCCAGGCCCCTCCTTAGAAGACACTTTGGGAAATGTTTTAAAAACTGACATCTGCTGACCAGAAAGCTAAACAAAACTATCAGAGAAACACCTTCCCAGGGGCTTTACCAGCTAGCATCATCATTCAGCGACCCCGATGAAATGGAACTCTGCTCTCTACCATGGGAAGGTTATTTGTAGACACCTATTTTCAGCATAAGTTATAATTTTCTATCTAAAAAGCACAAGGGTGTACACGGCTGGAAGGAGCAGAGGGTCCTGGGGTCTCTAAGTTCTGAACAACAGGAAATGTTTCCACATGTCACCGCTCCATTCCCCCAAGGTATAAACCCTGGGGCGTGTCCGACTCTGGCAGGACACTTTACCTGTGACTTCTGCAGCCATTAGGAGGTCCCATCCAAAACTGCCAAGGGAAACCTGCCTGAAATCCAGCATGCAAAAAAGGATAGTGGTCATTTCCTTGTGTCCACAGGGCTGGCTAACTAAATAACCCTGAAAATAGGAACATCTATAATGAGAAGAGCTTTTTGTTTCAGGGAATATTTCTGGGTCTATCAACTTTCCTTTAGCGGCTTTCTCTCACAACTCCTCAGCTACTCAAACTTAGCCGGACCCTGGGGTGCTTGGCATCCAGGGAGGGGCTGGGTTACGAGGAGGATCTAGTAAGGCATTCTGCCCAGTGTGCTGGGTTCCTACAGTAACTTGGCACATGTGCGGCAAAACCTCCAGTGGAATCACCAGCTACTCACGTTTCAAGATATTCCTTCTCTCCAGTTCCTCCACGGCAGGTCTCTGGCTCAGCCGTCTGCGGAAAAACACCAGAATCACGTTTTGCACCATGGTGGCTGCCTGCAAATTCCACTCGAGGTCTGCAAGGGTGGGCGGGGGAGGCACACCCCCTGAAGACGGCCTCCCAGAAAGGCGAGGAGGAAGAGTGCACTGTGGCTGGCCGCCTCCTGCTGGCAACGTGCCGTCCGAGTCTCACACCCAGATGGGAAGGCTCCCTGCTCGCAGAGCCACCACGGCAGTCCTGGCTCCAAGTCTGGACCCGCACGTCTTCATTTTGCAGCTCGGGTGCCCAGCCCCGGGCAGATTTCTTCCTGCCGAGTGTGCTTAGGCAGCGCAGAGACCCATTCGGAAGTCCTCCCTCCCGTCACCCCGGCCTTAGAAGCGCGGGGAACACCACCGGCCTGCGGGGCTCGGGGACCCCCGCTCGCAGACTTGACTGACGGCTGGGGAGCCCTGGGCTGCCCCGCCAGGGCGCGCCTGCCGCGCGCTCGCCTTCCTGCCCTTGGCTGCTGAGCCGAGCCTCCTCTCTCCAGCACGGCGGCAGGGGGGCGTCTGCGGGCGCCCGTCAGCAGTTAGGGGAGTCCCTGCCCGCCCGCAGTACTGCACGCGAGTGGGGACAACCTCCCGCGTGCCGAGCGAGGAGCCGCGCCCACCCCACACCGGCCCCTCCCCGCCACCAGCCAGACCAGGGTGCGCGCTGGCGATGTTAAAGCAAATGATCAATTCCTTTTCAAACCGCTTCTCAGCAAGAGAGTTGGAGGATGCAGCCAACAAAACAAAAACCAAACGAAAGAACCCAATTAAATAAAAGGGTTGTCAGGACAGGGAGGCGTCATTCGCCAAAATTAATGCTAAGCTCCAATTATTTTTGAACTAAAATAATGTTGTCCTTGGTTCTGAGCCAGAAACCTCCCCACTTCCGGATCCTTTAGCGACTGCAGGGAGGCATCAAGACTGAACATTTGAATGCCCAGAACTGGGGGCCCTGACACTTGGCCCCAATGAGGGCGCTGCCTCCAGAAATGTCTGGCTTCTATTTCTACCTCCTGCCCAGGCACAAAGCTCTCAGGGCGGTGCGGTGGCTCAGCTGCCCCGCCTCCGCCAGGAACGGGACTCCCCTGGGGCTCTGGGGGTGGCTGTTGAGCATCTTGCCTCGAGGTTTGGTGAGACTCGAACTTGCCCCCTGACAACTCCCTGGCAGGGACCCGAGCAGCTGCACAAAACCCAGCTCACACATTCAGTGCTGCCCCGGGCAGTCTGGTCACAATGCCCTGCCACCATTTATTCAAACACAGCCAGAACACACACCACTACCCTGCCCCCAGGGAAGCTCTAGTCTACACAGGGAAGGCAAACCACAAACAGAAAACAAACAGGCTCATTTCAGAGAGCAGTCAGCTTTGTGAAGGAAACAAAATTGGGGACTCCGAGGACAGAGTCAGCAGGCAGGGACAGGAGATGCATTTCCTTGAGGCTGAAGGAAGGGCAGGAGCCAACCCTGGGGAGATCTATGGGGAGAGCCCCTCTCTAGAGCCCCTGCTCTCCTGACTGCTCATGGGCTGAGCGTGAA